>NC_085875.1:28533644-28536144 GCF_034702125.1 Engraulis encrasicolus
TGTGTGTGTGTGTGTGTGTGTGTGTGTGTGTGTGTGTGTGTGTGTGTGTGTGTGTGTGTGTGTGTGTGTGTGTGTGTGTGTGTGTGTGTGTGTGTGTGTAGCTATCGTGGTCATGACTGTAGGAGTAACCTCTTCTACACCCAGTCCGGTGAGATCGTGTACCACGTGGCAGCAGTAGGTGTGGTCTACAACAGAACCAACCAATCACAACGCTTCTACCTCGGCCACGACGACGACATACTGAGCCTGGCCATACACCCGCTAAAAGACCACATCGCTACGGGACAGGTACACATACACACATGCACTTGCACAAACACACACACACACACACACACACACTCAGCCTCGTGTTACACCCTCTAAGAGACCACACTGCTATGGGACAGGTGTGTGAATGTGTAAATGGACCGTGATTGGCATACTTGTGTGTGTGTGTGTGTGTGTGTGTGTGTGTGTGTGTGTGTGTGTGTGTGTGTGTGTGTGTGTGTGTGTGTGTGTGTGTGTGTGTGTGTGTGTGTGTGTGTGTGTGTGTGTGTGTGTGTGTGTGTGTGTGTGTGTGTGTGTGTGTGTGCAGGTGGGTCGTGATGCCTGTGTTCACGTTTGGGATGCAGAGCTGTTAAAGCCTCTCGCCGTACTCAGAGGAATACATCAGGTGGGAGTCAACGCCCTCGACTTCTCAGGTGAGAGAGAGAGAGAGAGAGAGAGAGAGAGAGAGAGAGAGAGAGAGAGAGAGAGAGAGAGAGAGAGAGAGAGAGAGAGAGAGAGAGAGAGAGAGGGAGAGAGGGGGGGGGAGAGAGAGAGAGAGAGGGAGGGAGAGAGAGTAGACAATTTATATTGTCTATACGTGTGTTTTTTGTTTATAAACATGGTGTTGTGAGGAGGGGCAAAACACTGGCCTCCAACCACGTAAGCTAATTTCTTTAGGGGAGACTGGGGTGGGTTGTCACACTTTTTACTTAAATCTGATTTCAGGAAAAACAGTGTATTGCAAGGAAACCATTTATATACGGGTTCAATGCTACATTTATCAGGTACATTTATATAGTTTTAGATTCCATGGAATACATTCTTTTCAAAAGATATGGGCTCTCAAAGGCACTTTTCGCAAATGTGACGACCAACCCCGGTCTAGGGTTGGTTGTCACACCCTATGGGGTTGGTTGTCACAATGTTATTCTAATGTGGGGAACTGGAACATTTTAACATTAAATAAAAATGATACAACATTTCTAATTTCTATGAAATGTGAATCTAAACCTAGCTCACGCATACAGAATCATCACAAATGGTTCGTTTGCTACTTCTTACACTCGTTGGAACTTTAAAATGCAGATGTAGTGTATTTCACACACAAATGAATGTGAAATGCTAATGCTATGGCTAACAGCACATGCAATGGAATGTATGCAGTGTGACAACCACCCCCGGCTGACATGTTTCACTCTTTTTCAGGCTAGTTCCGACATGGATTGCCCTAGATAAGAAAAAAAATACCAATATTGTAGCTTACACTTTAAACTTTCAAATGGGCAGACTGATTTTGATGTCAGCCCATAGTGCAATACATGAAAAACATTAGACTTCTAACATTTTTAATTTTCTTGTGAAAAACACATTATGTTGTCTCACCTCAAGGATATTGTGGTTTTACCTCCAATATCAATGATCCTGTGACACTAATTTCAAAGATTTCTGTGTCAACGGTTTTGATCAGCGACCTTCAGAGGCTGAGATATGACGAGTGTGACAACCATAACTTGTGACAAGCAACCCCGTTCTCCCCTACCGACAGCGGTTTCCAACAATCAGAGGATGAGTTGTGCGCAGCCAGGGTTGCGCAGCCAGGGGGAAACAAAATTGAGAACCTATAGACAGCAGACTATAACGTTTAGTGTCTGTGGATCTAGATGTGTGTTTTTATAATGTATGTCTTTATATGTATAATGTATGTGTGTGTGTGTGTGTGTGTGTGTGTGTGTGTGTGTGTGTGTGTGTGTGTGTGTGTGTGTGTGTGTGTGTGTGTGTGTGTGTGTCTGTGTCTGTGTCTGTGTCTGTGTCTGTGTCTGTGTTTGTGTCTGTGTGTTTAGCGGACGGTAAGCGCTTGGTGTCAGTGGGTCTGGATGACCATCACACTATAGTACTATGGGACTGGAGGAAAGGAGAGAAACTCGCAACTATGAGGTACACACACGCACACGAACACACGCGCGCGCGCACATTTTTTATAGCCTACTTTACGATTTCGTTATCTGTCAATCTTGCGTTAGTCAACTAGTCTACGTCTTTCAGCCTTTTCCGAGATCCTAGTCATTGTAATGGGGGCAGCTGTTTGTTTACATTTCAAAAAAACATCTTGATTTATTCCCAAAAACATCCAAAGGGTTATGCAACATCAGCAGACAACTAGCAAACAGCAATACCTTTTGGGAAAATATTTGGAGTAGGCCTATGTTAAGATTTTTTTAAATGTAAACAAAAGCTGCCCCCATTAGAATAG
>NC_085875.1:28543644-28546144 GCF_034702125.1 Engraulis encrasicolus
GTGTGTGTGTGTGTATGTGTGTGTGTGTGTGTGTGTGTGTGTGTGTGGGTGGGCGGCTGGATGTGTGTGTGTGAGTCTGTGAGTCTGTGTGTCTAGGTTATGATAGTGACATGACTAGGGAGAATGAGAGCGTGTACGTTATAGCTTAACGTGTGTGCGTGTGTGTGATGTTACTAAAAGTCGTGTGTGTGTGTGCGTCTGTGCGTCTGTGTGTGTGTGTCCAGGTTATGATAGTGACGTGACTAGGGAGAATGAGAGCGTGTACGTTATTAAGGCGTTGGCCAGCAACATCCGCGTGATGACGGGGGTGAAGCCTCATCTGCAGAGCAAAGAACCAGCTGTTGATGACAGGTACACACACACACACACACACACACACACACACACACACACACACACACACACACACACACACACACACACACACACACACACACACACACACACACACACACACACACACACATTTTGTATTTCTCTGTTTTAGTTTGTTATTGAAGTTAGAAGTATGCCTTTGTGTGTGTGTGTGTGTGCGTGCGTGCGTGTCTGTAGATTTATGTGTTCTCTGTCTTTCTCCATTGCTGCTCACTAACCAGGACGGGTGTAGTCAGGTAAGATATCTTTCACACACACACACATGTACACACGTACACACGTACACACACACACACACACACACACACACACACACACACACACACACACACACACACACACACACACACACACACACACACACACACACACACACACACACAAATATAAATATATATAAACGTATACACACAAATATAAATATATATAAACGTATACACACAAAAAAACAAACACATGCATGTGCATGTCTTGAAGTGTGTGTGTGATATTAGAGCCAGCCTAGTGGCCACTTAGCCTGGGAACTCCCATACTGCCTTTAGTTCTACACAATCATTTCGATCTGAATCTCACTTGTGATTAGGTCTGGTGTTAACCAGGCAAGTGGCCACTTAGCTTGCAGGCTAAACCTCCAGCAGCTAGCATACAGCTCACCCTTGCCTCGCTCATCACTCATTCAAAATACCACACACTGTACTGTAGTGGTGTGGATTGGCACTGCCCTCACGATCCGATTTGATCACGATTCGGGAGGTTTCAATTCGATTCGATTCTATACGATCCGATCCGATCCGATCCGATCCGATTCAATTCTACAATGCATTGCAATTCTACTGAAAGCAAAGCAAATGTTTAATCAGGCATGATGAGGCAATACAAGTAGTCAGATACTGAGCAACAATTTATTGGCTGTATTCTGTATCAGTCTGTATCAGTCTGTATCAGTCTTGCAATGTTTTGAAGTGCTTTTATTTAATTTAACATTCATTTGCTCCCGAAATATCCATGGAAGTAATTGAAACTTAAAAAAATTGCTGGATCGATTCTGGAACTTGCCCGATCGATTCTGGATCGTCCATGCCCCGCATTGGATTGCATTGCCGAATCGATCATTGTTGACGCCACGACTGTATTGTAGTGTCTGCATGGGTTAATTACTACTGTTTTCTTCCCAGATGACATGTAAGCGCCGTAAAGTCGTTCTATGCAAGAAGTGATCTAATACACACTTGTGTGTGCGTGTGGCTGTGTGTGTGTGTGTCTGTGTCTGTGTGTGTGTGTGTGTGTGTGTGTGTGTGTGTGTGTGTGTGTGTGTGTGTGTGTGTGTGTGTGTGTGTGTGTGTGTGTGTGTGTGTGTGTGTGTGTGTGTGTGTGTGTGTGTGTGTGTGTGTGTGTGTGTGTGTGTGCACGCGTGAGATACCTCTCTAACTCTTCTTGTTTTATGTCTCCTCATTTCTGTTCGTCAGAGGCTCAAGGTGGGTCTACTCAAACACACACACACATACATACATACCCTGCTAAACCCTAAAGCCACTCCTCATTAATTGTCTGTGTGTGATGTGTGTGTGTGTGTTTTCAGGCCTCCAGTAAGTCGGGCGCTCCCCTTACCGGAGAAGCTTCACACCAACAGCGTGGGCAAGAAGAAGAGGCCAATAGAGGTAGGACACACACATACTCCACTCCACTCCACTCCACTCCACTCCTCCTTCGGACTTAAAGTTACACCTCACATGTCAGTCCTCGTACTCTCACACCCCAGCCTCACTAATACGTATATAGTAATAACAATAATAATGATGATGTCATCTGCGAGTCATCAGTCATCAGACTTTCACCTCCCCCTGGTTTTACTAATACACATACATGTATATGTCCTCAGTTCATCCAGTGTGTGTTAAAGATTCCAGCCCTCCCTGGTCTCATCTGGAGTGCCCCAGGGCTCTGTCCTTGGCCTCCCTCATGTTTGATGTGTGTGTGTGTGTGTGTGTGTGTGTGTGTGTGTGTGTGTGTGTGTGTGTGTGTGTGTGTGTGTGTGTGTGTGTGTGTGTGTGTGTGTGTGTGTGTGTGTGTGTGTGTGTGTGTGTGTAGGATCTGGTTCTGGAGCTGGTGTTTGGTTACCGTGGTA
>NC_085875.1:28551144-28556144 GCF_034702125.1 Engraulis encrasicolus
AGTGCGGGCACGCAGAGTCCTAAAGCGCCTGCCAGATGGTAGCATGGTGAAGAGCCTGTGACCAGGGTGTGTGTGATCTTTAAGGATGTTTAATGCTCTGTTTGTGCAGCGTGTATGGTGGATCTCCTCAAGTCTGGGTAGTTGGCATCCAATGATTCTCTCTGCTGTTTTAATGATGCGCTGTAACATCTTCTTGTTGTCGTGTGTGCAGCTGGTGTACCAGGATGTAATGCTGTATGTAATTACTGATTCAATTGTACACCTGTAGAAGTTAGTGAGCAGATCTCGTGGTAGCTGGGCCTTCTTTAGAGTGCGAAGGAAATATAGCCTTTGGGATCCCTTTTTAGCCATTGCAGAGGTGTTGGCGCTCCATGACAAGTCCTCGCTGATGTGCACACCCAGGAATCTGAAGCTCTGTACAACCTCCACTGGCTCCCCTCCGATGTTGATGGGTTGGTGGTAGTGGTTGCCCTGGCCACACCGCCTGAAGTCCAGGATCACCTCCTTCGTTTTCTTGGAGTTCAGGGCCAGGTTGTTGTCTTGGCTCCAGCGTGCCAGCTGCTCCACCTCCTCTCTGTAGGCCGTCTCGTTGTTGTCAGAGATCAGGCCAATCACGGTTGTGTCGTCAGCAAATTTAATGATGGTGTTTGTACTGTGCTTAGGATCACAGTCATGAGTGAAGAGGGAGTACAAAAAAGGGCTCAACACACATCCCTGCGGCGCGCCTGTATTTAGGGTGATGGGTCTTGAAAGATGTTTTCCCATGCGTACAGACTGAGGTCTGTCACTGAGGAAGTCCAGTATCCATCTGCAGACATGGGGACTGAAGCCGAGGTTGTACAGGATAGGGGGAATGGTGTTAAAAGCGGAGCTGTAGTCAATGAACAGCATTCGCACATAGCTGTTTGGTTTCTCCAGGTGTGAGAGGGCAGTGTGAATGGCCAATGAAATGCCATCCTCTGTAGATCTATTCGCCCTGTAGGCAAATTGATGCGGGTCGAGGGATGGTGGAGTGATGGACTTGAGGTGTGCTAGCACCAGTCTTTCAAAGCATTTCATCACAATAGGTGTGAGCGCTACAGGGCGGTAGTCATTGAGAGACTTGATGGCCGCCTGCTTGGGAACAGGAACGATGGTACTGGTTTTCAGACAAATGGGGACTGCAGCTTGTTCTAGGGAGATGTTAAATATGCGGGTAAAGACTGCACTTAGTTGGCCTGCACAGTGCTTTAGGACCTTCCCAGGGACCCCGTCTGGTCCTGGTGCTTTGTGAGGGTTAATGCTGCTGAGGGCTCGCCGAACCTCGTGCTCGGTTAACACCAGGCCTACATGTGGGGCATTGTCTATCAGTTCAGTGGGGGAGTGAGGGATGGGTCCCTCATCGAACCGTGCAAAAAAGTTGTTGAGGTCATCCGGGAGAGTTGAATTGTGAGAGCTGGGCAGACAGGGGTTTGTGCTCTTGTAGTTGGTGTAGGATGTAATGCCCTGCCACATACGTCTGGGATCAGAGTTCACAAAGTGCTGTTCTATTTTTACTTTATAATTGGGAGGAATTCAGTAAGCAAATGGCATGAGGAAAAAAGCTCTTTCTCAGTCTTTCAGTTCTAGCTCTGTGACAGCACAGTCACCTTCCAGATCTCATTTTTTTAAATAGTCCATATCCTGGGTGTGACTGGTCTTTGCGAATGTTATGGGCCCTAGATAGCACTCTCTTTGTGTATATGTCTTTCACGGCAGGCAGAGGTTGACGAATACAGCGCTCAGCAGAGCGCACTATCCTTTGTAGTTCTTTCTGTTCACGCACTGTGGCGTTTCCGTACCAGGTGATGATGGACCCTGTTAAGATGCTCTCCACTGCTGAGGAGTAAAAGGCTTTTAGGATGGGTGTGGAAACTGAACTTTTTCAACAGGCGCAGAAAGTACTGTCTCTGCCTGGATTTCTTAATGATGTTGTGTGTGTTGTTTGTCCATGTTAAGTCATTTGTGATGTGAACACCAAGGTATTTAAAGCACTCTACCCTCTCAACTGGTTGTTTGCAGATGGAAAGTGGAGTGTAGTTTCCCCTCTTTTTCCGAAAGTCCACCACCATTTCCTTAGTCTTGCTTACGTTTAGTGCCATGTTGTTGTGCTGGCACCATTGTGAGATGTTAGAAACTTCATTTATATATGCCTGTTCATCGTTATTATTGATCAGTCCCACCACTACAGTGTCATCAGCAAACTTGATGATGGAATTCTGACTGCTGCTGGCTCTGCAGTCATGGGTGTAAATGTTGTAGAGTAGGGAGCTTAACACACAACCTTGAGGTGAGCCAGTGCTGATGGTGAGGGTGTTAGATGTTGTGCCACCTACTCTAACAACTTGCGTGCGGTTTGTGAGAAAGTTTAACACCCAGTTGCATAGAGGTAAGTCTAGCCCCAGTGACTTCATCTTCTTGACAAGAGTGAGGGGAATTATGGTGTTGAATGCTGAACTATAATCAATGAACAGCATTCTCACATAATTACCCTTTCCTCTGTCTAGATGTGATAGTGTGGTATGCAACAAATTTGAGATGGCATCGTCCCTTGACCTGTTCTCTCTATAGGCAAACTGGAGAGGGTCAAATGAGCTAGGCAGGGATGTACATATGAAGGACTTCACTAGCTTCTCAAAACACTTCATCACCATTGATGTCAGAGCCACTGGACGGTAGTCATTGAGGCATGTTGGACTTTTGCCTTTTGGAACTGGCACAATTATGGATTGCTTAAAGCAAGATGGAACTACTCCTGTGGCTAAAGATGCATTGAATATTTGTGTAAACACAGGGCCTAACTGATAGGCACAAGATTTTAAGAGTCTGCCAGATATGCCATCAGGTCCTGCAGCTTTCCTGCATTTAGCTCTTTTAAAAACGTTTATGACATCTTCTTCAGACACAAATAAAGTATTACCTTCAAATGAGTCTTTTTGTGATGGTATAGAGTCTTTGGTGTCAAAACGCGCATAGAAGGCGTTCAGCTCATCTGCGAGATTGTCACTCACGCTGGTATTGGAGGGGGGCTTGCTTGAAAATCCTGTGATATTTCTCAGGCCACTCCACACACGGGCTGGGTCTCCCTCGTTGAAGTCAGATTCCAGTTTGTCCCTGTAGCGTCTTTTTGCACTCTTGATGGTTTTCCTAAGATTGTATGCGGCGGTTTTGTAGCTTGTCATGTCCCCTGAGGCGGTCCCTTCATTGAAGGCATGGGTGCGCAATGACAACGCGTTACGCACTTCATGATCCACCCATGGTTTCTGGTTTGGGAAGACCTTAATTGTCACCGTCGGAATGATGTTGTCCGTCAGTAGGTTGATGTAGCTGATTACAACTTCAGTGAATTCGTTGATGTTGTCCGTTGACGAGCGAAACATCTCCCAGTCGGCGTCGCTAAGTGCGTCCTGCAACGTGGCCACAGAATGGTCTGACCAGCGTTTTACCTCGCGTGTCACTGGGGGATCTCTTTTGTTCCTCTGTATGTATTTAGGGACGAGAAACACAGCAGCATGGTCGGACTTCCCAAAGGCTGGTAGTAGTGTTGCTTTGTAACTGTCCTTGAACTGGGTATAACAGTGATCAAGCGTACTGTTGCCGCGGGTTGGATGTTTTTTGGGAATAAAAAAAAAAAAAATTGAAATGTAAACAAACACCTGGCCCCACGTGTAGGCTGACACCTAGAATATTAACATCATTAGCATTCTCTATCCTCTATAGTTGATGCGTTCCTCAAGAAACATTAATGGGATACAAAATATTAGAAAAGAACATTTATGGTGGTCCATGTACTTTTTAGTTCATTTATTTGTGTATGATGTTTTACGCTTGGATATCACTTGTGAAACGGAACCAAGCGCCATGTTTTGATATTTACTGAAAATAAAATGCTGAATCTGAGAAAAGAGAGAAAAGCAGAAAGAAAAACATTCTTCTGAATTGCTTATTTCATTTAATAGGACTCCGAATTCGGGTGAAAGCAAATCATGCTGGTTGAGCCTTCATTACATGTTTTCTTTGGAGGCAAACAGACTTTGCAAGCATTGTTGATGCACTATTCAGAACGTTGCTACTTCAAAAATGTGGTTGATCTGTGATGAGTGTGCGAAGAATATTTTGTGGCATTCACAACCAGTCATGAGACGGTTGCGTATCCATACCAAGCAAGCGCCACAAGCATGTGCATGCACGTGCCACCACCATTGATTGTATTTGGCCATATTATAGCGTTCAAAACCCTACAGAGGTGCAGCTGTGCAACAGGTGTGAAATGCTATCTGGGTCCGTAGGCCTACCAACTGGCGACTGCAGATGTTAGAAGCAATGGTGATTGGTCGTAATGTCACTCTTTATTTAGACTGATAGCATTTAATTTTGAACAATCGCTGTGTTTCTATCATCTGAAGTCGCCACTTGTTACGAGTCCCCAGATAGTCTTTCACACCGGGACAGAGAACTTTGATGGTAAACGGTAGACCAACTGTCATATTGCTTTCCAACAACATCACTAAAGTGAAAATGTGTATTCAACGTGCATAAAACATGGTATGGAGAGCGTGCGCTTCAGCTCATTAAGAATACGCAACAGTTTGTTCATGAACACTGCTTTGGACCGTTTGCTCCCTAATGCATTTCCTACAAATAAAAAGGTATAATAGGTTATGTATGCTATTGATTCCAGAAACTTTGGCCTTTATTTGGGCTATAAAGTTAAGTTTGGTTATAAAGTCTATAGCATATCTCTAATTTTATAAGGCCGACGTAGGCTATTGCACGCTCCAATACAGTAACCATCACTCGTGCTGCGCATAGTCTGCACATCGTTGTTTTTCATCATCCTATTATTTTCTGTTGTGTCTCTGGCTCCAGCTACTGTTCTTGGGTGTCTTTGCTTATGCCTCGTTTGGTCGCTACCATGACATTTTCTGATGCGACTCAGACGGCAAACTTTCCTTCTGGGTAAACGGAGGGGTCAGTCAAAT
>NC_085875.1:28563644-28727135 GCF_034702125.1 Engraulis encrasicolus
GCGTGTGTATGTGTGTCTGTAGGCACGGTTTAAAGATAAGCAATGCAACTTCCTTTTAGTCTTGAAATCGCTTCAAGGTTTTCTCTTGACAGGCCCGTTCTGATAAAAACAGTGATATTTCCATCTCCATTTGGTGGCCCTCTAATCCGAAACAGCACTTGAAGAGTTCAGAGGCAAAACCCCCTAAGTGCCTTTTCAGAAAATAATCTTAATTCATTTTTATTTAATACAAAGCTGTCAAAATTGCATATTTTTAAATTTTATTTCTGTAATATAACAATACATATTATCAAGTACATGAATGTAAACCAAACCAACAAAGGAGTTCTCTAAAAATATAGAAGGGCAGGTCTTCAGAAATGGAGTCTGAACTCTTCACTTGCAGTTTTACATGGTTGTTTTGGGTCTGGAAGTCTTGTGCGACACACGAGGCTTACAGGTTTTCTCTTAACACGAAAATATTGCCTTATAACTATTTTCCATTCCTTTTCATACTACTCTCAACAACATGAACAGTGTCGCCTCAAACTTAGTAGCAGTAGGATTCTGTCACCTTTTCCTTTTCATGTAATCTACCTCTCACTTACTGGAAATGTATAATAAATGACTGTATCCTGCTCGGCCTGCCTTCCTCTTGTCATGGGGCGCATTCCAATATGCAACCCTGCGTCCTCCACTTGTGCTTGTGGCCTCACGTTTCGCTGATGCCCCACCTCCGTGGAGAAAACATAAAAGTTTCCCCGCTGTCAGCCTAGCCACAATAATTTTTGGTGGACCGTTCTTCATTTGCCATCCCGATTGTAAATGAGTAAATGACATTAGAATTGAGCTTTTGCAAGATATTGGATTCATTTTCTGTCGTCAGTCACGTCATCATGAGATCACAAGCAGGCAAGTCCGCATGCACACTTGGCATCCATTTACTATGTGGTGGTGTCGTGGTGGCACTATTCACCACCAATAGAGAGCGCAGTCTCACAAAAATGCAGAAAACAAAGAAATTCTGTCTGAGTCTCGTGCATTGAGGTAGAAAATAACACTAGAGGTGACCCCGCCCCGCTTTTTACGGCAATCTGTAGCGGCCATTATCTATAGGTGTTATTTTCTACCTCTATGGTCTCGTGTGTGTGTGTGTGTGTGTGTGTGTGTGTGTGTGTGTGTGTGTGTGTGTGTGTGTGTGTGTGTGTGTGTGTGTGTGTGTGTAGGCGCGGTTTAAGCGTTTCCTGGGACACTCTAGTCATGTGACAAATGTGCGTTTCACCAGCGGAGACCGATATCTCATCAGTGCAGGAGCCGATGACCACAGGTGGGAGACACATTCACACACGACCCCAGGTGGGGAGGGGGTTTTGACAACTCCAGGAGGGAGGGTGAGGTGTGTGTGGGTGTGTGGGTGAGGATGGGGTGGGGGGGTTCTCACTCGTTGTGCATTATACGTCAATCCATATGTGTGTGTGTGTGTGTGTGTGTGGGGGGGGGGGGGTAGTTGTGTTTAATATTGTGGAACTTAACTCCCTAATCTCTCTTTTTCTGCAGCCTTTTCATCTGGAAGTGTGTCCACACCCCTCACTAGGCTACACACGCACACACACACACACACACACATACAGCCATCTACACTGGAATGCAGCCAAATATCTTAATCAAAATACAATCAAGGCTAAATATCACAATGCACACGTACACAGATGCACACACACAACGCAATACAAACTTGCGTGGCCTTGTTGGTGTGTGTTTGTGAGAAAGGTGTGTGTGTGTGTGTGTGTGTGTTGTGCTCCTCGCCAAAGTGCTCCAGTCACTGTGCGCCAAACAGACCTCTTCACTGTGCTTCTGCTGTATCCATGGATACCAACGATGCCTCCTGTCTTAAACCATGGAGACCATTGGCCCTGCCCACTCATCTCCATGTTGACCACTGCTGCCTCCTGCATATCACTATGGCAACCACTGCTGCCTCCCAGTGGCAGGTGAACACCTGTCTGCTTAAACACACCTGGGTACCCCTGCACTGTGTGGTTGTGTGTGTGTGTGGGTGTGTTAGAGATACGGTTTAAGGGACATATGATTCTGTAATACATGAGAATGTTATGCAGCGTAGGTGTGCAGACTGGAATATCAGATACAGAGTGGGAATATTGTGTCGATTGCAGAGTGGAGTCATTCAGTTATGGAGTGGGAAAATCATATGTGGAATTGTGGAATAGAATATAGAGTAAGAACATGGAATATAGAGGGGGAATGCTGTACAAAATGTGTAGAGGGAATATCAGATTATGCCGGTTATAAGAGGATTACTTTGGGGTTTTGTGAGTTACATTACAGCTCGGGGCGGGGCGGGGGCGGGGGGGAGTGTGCTTTGGGGAGGGGTGTGTGTGCCTATATGCTACATTAATGAGTACAAAAAACTTATTTTTACCAGCAATTTATTTTGAGTATGTAAATCATGGCAAAATATATTTGGTGCTTACTTCTATTTACTGGTAAAGACTGTAAATATGTGTAAAGTGTTTTGTACTCCATCATTTTGTGAAATGATCCAGAAAGAAGCCTTTTAATAAACAAAGGATAATTCCTATAAATGGCTGCTGTGTTTTCTAAAAAATACAGGATGATTCCTGTAAACAACTGCTTTTAGGGCCTGTGCTACGAAGTACTGAAGTTCAACATTCCCAGATGTAACCAAGGGTTAAATTATTTCACTGGCTGATTTAGATATTGGTTTGTCTACCCCCAGTTGCCCAAACATGGAGTTTCTGTGCATTCTCATAGCAGGGCAAGCTCAGCCAATCAGAGAAAGGTTATGATCAATCTTTTCAGCAGCGCATTTCTATTATCAGAATGGAAGGTGCTAAGAAATGAAATAAGACTTCTGTGTAAAAATGCTCAGCCTACGTATATCCCAAAAGTTGAGTTTCGGAACTTTTGTCATCAGATAATTTGAATTACCAGTGAATTTATTAAGACAATTGTCGCCATGCTGCAGCCTCCACAGCTGCTGTGTAAATGTGTGTGTGTATATTTTGAAAGCGCTTTGAATTCAACTTCATTGTTGTGACACTGTGCTATATAAATACATGTACATGTTGTTTTGTATTGTATTATTGCATTAATACTTGTATGTATGCCGCTCCTCAAATAGAAAAAAACCCACAGAGTTGGTAGCAAGTTCAACAATCAATAATCTCAAATCTTTATTATCAGACAAACTTACATCAGAGAGAAGAGCAGAATGCAAAATATCTGTTCTCACATGTCTTACTCATGAACTCTGTATATACATTTTCATAATGAATAATAATATAGCATTCTGTTATTTACACACGTTCGTATTTACACTCTACTTGCCTTCTTCAAGACGGATTCACTGATGCGCACACACATTCACACAGGCACGCTCACTCCGGTCCTTGACGCTTAAACATCACACACTCACACTCACACACACACACACACACACACACACACACACACACACACACACACACACACACACACACACACACACACACACACACACACACACACACACACACACACACACACACACCAGCCTTACTACTTAAGCATCAAACACTGATTAGAGTAGAAGAGGAGATCCAACTCTGAGTGTAACCATGGCAATGACCACTAGTGTTACCATGGAAACTAAAGCTTCTAGTGACCCTGCAACCGGGAGTGATCATGGGGTTGTCAGGTGTGTGGGTGTATTAGATTTTGACAGAGAAGGAGGCTCCACAGGAGCAGCCATGGTCAGCCTGAGGATTTTTCAGAACCTAAAACACACACAATAAATTATATATTACACATAACAAAACACACATGATTATACATCACACACACACACACACACACACACACACACACACACACACACACACACACACACACACACACACACACACACACACACCAAATTGATATGACATGTTATTTACATTACACTTAGCTGTTGCTTTTATCAAAAGCAACTTACTTATTTACAGGGTACTGGTTACAGTCCCTGGATCAATGGGACAGCATCTCACCCAGAGTGAGAATAATCAGTGCTCGCCACACTCACTTCCTGTCTACTCTCTAGGATCCTATCTGTATAAAAAGGCAAAAGGCCCATACAATCGTGGTTTTAAAAAAATGTCACCGGTAACATTAATGTTAATAATGATCATGATTTGAAGATCGTGGTTTGAAGCTTGATCACCTCATACACATAGACACACACTGCACACCAACCTGGAAGGATGCTCTGATGAGTTCTTCACTGAAGTCGATTGTGGATCCTTTAACATACTCCAGAGACTCTTCATCCACAATGACACCCACACCCTCCTGCTCAAACACCCTGTACAAACACACACACACACACAATATATATAATTATTATTATCAATACTATTATTAATAATAATGTAATAATAATACATCCAGTTTGTCTAGTGCTTTTCATAATACCTAAAGACGCTTTGCAAGGAGCGCTCTCTCTCTCTCTCACACACACAGAAAATAAATATAGCCCATTGTCAATAAGCACTCTGTGACACTCCAACAATAAATGCTGTTGACAAATTTACCATATACACAATGCTTCATAAATGCACATGACGGAGATGTTTAACAGCCTTGTATGTGGCAAAGATCATTCTAGATCAGGGGTGTGAAACACAAGGCCACCGGGCCAGATGTGGCCCACCAGATGGATCAATCCGGCCCCAGACTTGTACAGTAGAGGGGAAAAAACTAAGAATGTCAAATATAACTAAATTTCTAGTCCATTACAAAGTTGTTGCAGGTATTTGATATTGAAAGAAATACTGAATAATACATTTTGAACAGCATACACAGAAACCAAATCATTATATTTTGAAGGGCATCCTTTGGATACTGCCATGCAATACTGGCACATTGAATGTTCTACTATATTCAAACAGTGTGGCTCCAACTTAGGTTATCTAATTCATCTTGTCATAGGGCTCATCCAACTTTATCCGCCATTTATTGGCCTTGGCCCAACTTGTTTTGGTATTGTTGCATGTGTAAAATTTTAAATGAGCACATATTTCCCTCAAAACAATACTTTTGCTGAGTTTAAATCTCAATGTGTGTGGTACATTGAGTGTGTGGTACAGTGTGTGTGTGAGTGTGTACCTGTCATCTTCGTTCCTCTGCGTGTCGACTGAGAATTTGTATTGAAATCCAGAGCAGCCTCCTCCCTCTACTGAGATGCGCAGATACTCTCCTTTATCCATGATCTCACCCATACGCTAAACACACACACAGACGCACATATTATATACCCACAATAACACATACACACACATTATACACCCATATTACACACCGATATCACACACACACACACCCATATTATTACACATTCTATAACACAGAGATTGGACCAAGTCACTAATTTGTCTCAAGGCAAGGCAAGGCAAGTTTATTTATATAGCGCATTTCATACACAGGTGCAACTCAATGTGCTTCACAAAATTAACAAATGTAAATGAAAGGAAAACAGGGAAATGAATTAGAGTAAAAAAAAAACATTTAAAACATTAAGATAAAACATAAGGTAAAAATAATAATAAAATAAAACATAAATAAACATAAAACCTCGAAAAACATACGCAGTCTTCAGATTTTAACTGTTCGACGACAGAGGAGTCTGGCCTCCTTTTTTCCGTTTACCTGATAGGGTCTAGAATTGTCAGGGTTTTGTCTTCTCTTATTTTACCGTCTTTTCATTCAATAATTTAAGAAAGCATCTGAGAACAGCTCAAGTCCGAGTCAAGTCAGCTCAAGTCCGAGTCAAGTCACAAGTTAAGACACATTTGACAAAGTCAAGTCGAAGTCGTACCCAAGCCAAGTCAAGTCCAAGTCTTATTTTTCCCAAGTCCTTAACATGTCACTATGTATTCTATGCCGTGGCGGAACCAGACATGTATTATTGGGGGGGCAATGGGGTAGCCACATGAATTTCACAGGGGCATACTCTTACACAAAGAAAAACACTCAAACACTATAGAATAGATAGGCCTAAAGAGAATGATATTCCCGGGTTCTTATGACACCCGTCACTGGTACCAGATTGAGCGGTTTCCGATTGTCATCTATGGGTTGAAAAAGGGCTTTGGGCAGGTATTCTGTAAATTTGTGGTCATATAAATCAAGACTTCTGTTTAAATCTGGCAGGATTTTAGTTTTAAGGCATTCTTTTGAGTATTTTTGGGTTGATAATCATTGGTCACATTTGGCAACCCTAACACCTGCTGTAAGGTACTGTCACTGAATCCCTTCTAAAGTGCACCCTATAACTGCACCCTTAAGTTTTAGGTCTCCGATTATGTCAAAGAGTAATCAGTCACAATTTATGTCTTTTGGTGATTTGTGATGTGATTTTTTTGTGATTTGACCCTCAGAAACCCATTGCATTGCAAATGGCAAGATTTACAGACACAAGAGCTATGTGTCTTACATTGACTGAACCTAACTCAAATGACATATCCCAACACCACACAGTCATTTCCGGATAGAAAATAGTATTAATATAGAAAATATCACATTTCAAGTAAAACATGGCCATTTTTATTAACTGCTTTCTGTCTTTTCTGAATACATTTTAACCATTTTAGAGGTAATAATTTAATATGTAGGATACTCTTTTTTCTCCAAAGATGTGCCAGAAATGTGGGAAACATAAGTTTTTGAGAAAAGTATGATATGAAGGGCTGCTTTTTTTGGAAGGAAAATGCTAATACCTGGGTGCTACACCATTGGAATACACTGACAGGTGTGTACACCTGTAGGCTATCTGTGTTTATGTATGTGAGAATGATATAGTGATGTGAGATGATAAAGATAAGTGTTTCACTGATGCCCATTATTGCAGATTTTCAACGTTTCTACTAGGGCTGGGTTCAAAAGATCGATCTGCGATCCAATATCGATTCACGACTGAAAATTGCGATATCGATTCACAACTTTGTGGATTATTTATTATATTTATTACTTTGTTTATTTTGCCGATGATTATAGGCACTATTTTCTCAACCACATCAGGCTACATGTACAAATACACACGGCCTGTTCAAGTAAATTGTGCCAGTCTTATCCTACCTTTCTCTCTCATACCAAGTTCCTTTCACACCAAGGTATGTCATGTTTGAGTGGGCATCAAATGCTGAGATATTTTGGTTTATACAGCCGGTCTTAGAATTCTAGACATAAAGTGACATCCCAGCAATAAAGAAGATCGATATCGAATCGAATTGAATCGGATCGTGGATCGAATCGGATCATGACCTTCTGGATTGAAATCGAATCGATTCAGGAAATTTGGATCGATTCCCAGCCCTAGTTTCTACAGAATTCTCAGAAATGAACATAAAAGTTTCTGCATCAGACTTTGAAGTTGAAAGTAAATTAATGCTTAGGTTGCTGAGGGTTAATCAAATTATTTTCTACCATCTGTGTTTTTATGTAATTTCAAATTTTCCATCAATAATTTAAGTTTGAACTCAGACTTCAGATTTCAGAGTTACTTCCATAAAATCCAGTCACTGTAATGTGGCGATGCTTCTAAGAGCTTGCTACAATTCACACATATAACAATGCTATCGAAGGTGCTGTAAGGACATTCTTTTAAAATACTCAATAGCATCTAGTCTATTCCAACACAAAGACAGCAATTAGTATTATGCCAGTGAATATTTGGACTTTAGACATGAGGTTTGAGTTGAATTCACATGAATTAATCATGAAGCTACTTTCATTTACCACCAAAAACGAATCTATTTATTTATCACATGGGCAATAGAGCAATATATGGGCCTAGTACTGAGAAATCTTAAATGGCAGACAGCTAACTTTCCAAAAGGAAAACGAAATGAATCTGGACTGAAATAAGCAGTTTTTTTTTCTCTAAGGCTTTTCTTCTTCAGGACAGAAAAGCACACATCTGCTTCTATGAATCATTGCCGTCAGACCGCACAAGACAGAGAGTTGCCATGCATACCACTAGACAGAGGGGATTCTAAGCTTTCGAATGGTACGATATGAAACGAATGGAACGATATGCCTACTGTAAATTCACGAGGGTGGTGTGTACAGGCGATCTATGCGCTTCGTGTAACGTGAGTGGGCGGGGCTCCTGTCCATTTTCTGGTGGAGCACCTGGGGTAGCCAGTCAGATTTCAGGGGGGTCAAATGCCCCCCTAGCCACCCCTGTAGCGCCGCCCCTTCTATGCACAATCCTGACAAATACTTTTGGTCATAAATTCAGTACATTTACCAGTCACATTCTTAACATAAAATAGTAGGCCTATTGATACTGGTTAAAGGCAAATTGTTTAATTTTCATTGTTTCATGTAATATTCTCACATACAAATGCAGAAAATGGAAAATGTACACAGCACTTGAAATGTCATTGCAAGTCATTGCAAGCTAAAACTGTCAAGTCAAGTCATGTCTCGAGGCAATAGCATACATGTCAAGTCACAAGTCGTTCTTAAAATTGCCAAGTCAAGTCTCAAGTAAAGTAATTTGTGACTCAAGTCCAAGTCACAAGTCACAAGGCATATACGTATATACAGTATATCCTCCCTCCACAATGGTACACAGATACTATACTTTATCTATGATCTCACTCAGGCGCTGAACACACACACTCCCTCCCACCCACACACACACACAAACACACACACACACAGGGCCGGATTAAGATGGCCTGGGGCTCCTAGGCTACAGGTTGCTGTGGGCCCCCTCAGAAGACAAATTTTGTGACAAATTTACACAGACAGCATCATAATTATAAGTTATGAATTAAGGGTAACATGTTTAACAACTGTGCTGAACACAACAGATATATTTCGAATATTTCATCTTTTCACAATTCTGCAATTTTTCACTTTTGGCCAATCAGGGGGGCCCTGGCAGGTGGGGGCCCCTAGGCTGCAGCCATATCTAGCCTGTGCAGTAATCCGGCCCTGCACACACACACACTATCCTACCTCCACTGTGATACACAGATACTCCTCTTTATCCATGATCCCACTCACACACACACACACACACACACACACACACACACACACACACACACACACACACACACACACACACACACAGTCGTGTTATGGACGTAGATGTGGACTTGGCACAGGTGTAACTCATGGGTGGAAGCATAACTAGGGTTCAATTTGATTGTGTGTGTAGCGTGTGTGTATCTCACCTTGACGCAGGTGTTGCTGAGCTTGACGGTTTCCTCTGCGGCTACGGGGCTCTGGGAGGGGGCGGAGCTACTGTAGCGAGCAGGGGAGGGGGGCAGCAAAGCCATCTGACGAGGAATCACACCCCCGACACTGGCAGCCCTATGACAAACACAATTTCACAGTTAACACACACACACACACACACACACAATTGTCTGACGAGGCATCCCCCCCTCCCAACACTGGCAGCCCTGACACACACACACACACACACACACACACACACACACACACACACACACACACACACACACACACTGAATATAGGAGCACAACTTCAGCATTGACTAACAACATTGTGCAAAGACTACGGGCAGACGCGTAACAGGGGAACAACAGATTTGAATCTGGGGTGGCTAACAACACTGGAGAGGTGAGTGAGTGACGTACAAAATAATGTTCATTTTCATTACTGAGAAGACTGAAAATAACAACAATGAATAAAATCAGAATTGAGGCAGCCTTCAGTGGTTAACAGCATCGGAGTGTTAGAGGTGACAGCGGCGGTGATGGTACAAACGTGTCAGTCCTCCTCAGTGCAATACCACGTTATGGGGAGGACGAATAGGCCTACTGTTCACATCAAACCCCGTCTACTGATCGTTTATCAGGCCACAGCGCACACTTGAACATGTAAACAATAAACATTTGATTTAGGCAACAGTCAGTTTTTTTTTGCAGGGACGGTGGGACACATACTAGTAGGCCTACAGCTAGTATTTCAGCAGTCGATACCAAAACACAGGACACACGTGTTCACCCTTGGCTATCTTTTACAAGTCGTGGGTGTTTATAGAGATCAACCCTCTGCAATTTCAACGGCTCTAACTGGTAGGTCCACTCAATGCAAACTGCGACATACAGCTAGCATTTCTGACCCGCATAGCTAGCTAGGTAGCACCAATTTGTCCCCATCTGACTACGACTGGGAAACATTGGGGTATTTGGACACACTGGTGTCACAACAGAGCAGCGCTAAAGCAGCAGTTCTGAACTAATAGGGATTAACATGGTGTTACCTGCAGATGCCCCACGCCTTCGTCCTCACAGCCGACAACATTAGCCCACGGACAAGTGACATCTTCCATAACAACAAATGCCCTTTCCGTGGAGAGATTCAGCTGTTGGATAATGGCAGACGCCCACTCGCGGTTTCTCACCATATGATTGGCTAACAGGTACGTAGAGCCCGTCATTTCCGTCATAAAACGATTAAACTGATTGGCTTAGAGCACGTCAGTCAGGGTGAACAGACGTCCAAAGGCGTAAATGCGCGTCGCTCCGTCACTCGAGCGTGAAAAACAAGGAAGTTGAATCCCTACTGAAGCGCTTTCATCTTGTGAGTTTCAAACACTTTCAAAGCTCGTCTTACTTACATTTAATATACTTAATCATGCAGTTGATCATTCAGAGTGTTAGTACAATAGATTGCCGTAAACGTTGATCTAATTATCATGTGACTGGATCAAAGCGACAAAAGTGGGAATTGGATTGTAGTTTACTTCCTGGCAAATCAGCGCTGTGTAGGCGGTGTTGGAAAGTTGAGTCATCTCGGTCATATGATTGAGAGGACAGTTTAAATAGTTCTTGTTCTACCTGTTGCGCAGCCACTTTGCACCAAGAGACACCTGTTGTACAGATTGTTTTATTGTTTCACAGGTATCAAAGAAGACGTTGTGGCCAGATACCTCCCGCTGCTGCTGCGATGGCTTTTCGCGAAGTTTGTCTTCTGCTTCTTTCCCTTCTGGCATACACATACGCCGAGCACGTGAAGTTCAGCGACTGTGGTACGTTTTTAGCCTTTACAATTCAGTTTACGCGTGGAAGTTATTGTTCATATTTTGTAATGTGTTTGGTTGGAGATGGACACCCTGAAGTGCGGTCCAGTGCTACACAGCGTAAACCCGATCAAAAAGTTGTAGTGAAGTGTGAGCAGGTTGTAAAGTCTCCTGTAAAGTGAGTAAAGTGTGGCCCATGAGTAGGCGGTAGCCGTTACAATGTAGCGACGTTGGCACCTGTAGACAGACCTTCCTTGAAAAATCGGTGCCTATTTTTCCTCGTGATGCCCTCGCGACCTAGGCCACCGCGCGGACAATAAAACTAAAAACATTACCACACGACACACTACTTTCATCCGTGACTTCCACCTACACACACACACACACACATACACTTTTTTTGTTGTTGCAGGATTCCTGTTTTGCCAAATACTGCATAATGCATTGTTGTTGTTTCCAAAATGTTGCATCCACTGTTGAAAACATTAGCAATAGGGCTACTGCAGTTTATTTTATTTATTAATTTTTTTGCAGTATTAGCTTAGTACTGTTTTTCATCTGGAGGCTCAGACTCTGTGATGGTCCTGGGTTGCCCATGTTAAGTGTGTGTGTGTGTGCGTGTTTTAGGCTCGGCGGTGGGTAAGGTGGTCCTGGTGGATATTGAGCCTTGTCCTAAGCAGCCGTGCCAACTTAAGAAGGGACAGTCCTACTCTGTCAACGTCACCTTCAGCAGCAGTGAGTAGTGTGTGTGTGTGCGTGTGTGTAACTTACTAAGGGACAGTCCTACTCTGTCAATGTCACACTCAGTGTGTGTGTGTGTTGGGCATTACTCTGTCAACTTGGTGTATGTGTAGACATGTCTTTCTGCCAGCAAGTGTGTGTGTGCGTGCGCATGCATGTTTTATTTAAACGTAGGGTCAAAGGGCAGCAAGGCAGTGGTCTATGGTGTGATCGCTGGTACTCTGTAATTGTGTGTGTGTGTGTGTGTGTGTTCAGATGTGGCGTCGGAGGGCAGCAAGGCGGTGGTCCATGGTGTGATCGCTGGAATTCCAGTGCCGTTCCCGATCCCAGTGGAGGACGGCTGCAAATGCGGAATCTCCTGTCCAATCAAAACACAGACCACATATAGCTACGTCAATCAGCTACCTGTCAAGACTGAGTACCCCAGTGTGAGTATTCAATGTTAAATACTTCAAAGGCCAACTTACGATAAAACAGTTTTACTCACTAATTTTGAAAACCCCAAATTAAACTTACTTGCAAGGCTCTCATAGCGGTGCGTCACCTTGCCTGGCTGTGTTTCCCAATTGACATAAACGATGCAGAGAAACGAGCGAATCACGAAAGCCCTTCTGTGTTGCGTCACGTCGAAAGAAGGCATTGCTCACAAACAGGGTGCCCGTGGGGTTTTAAGAAGTAGTAAATGAAAGTCCAAAATAATGGCCGGTAAAAGGTAGTAAGCCACATCTCACCTGGTAGTAATTTTCCCGGACTCCCTACAACATGGTCTTGTGTTTTTTCTAATTTGTTTAATTAACCTGTAGTCCGTGATCTCAAATCTTGGCAAATTGATTTTTATGCAGTGGCAAGGACCCTGGGTCCACTGATTTAGCTTTGTGCTAGTTGTTAACTAGCAGCTGACTGACGGGCGTCAGACATCAGCAGCGCCACAGAACCAACGCGTAACACATTCAATAACAATGGGGAACACGGCAATATTAATGAAATGACGTTGAGAGGCAGCCTTTAAGAACAACAAAACGGAACTGGTGTAATGTTTAGGTAGTTGGACTGTAGATCACAGGGTTGCAGGTTCAGTCTCCAGCATTTCCACTCCCTTCCTTCGTCCATGGCTGAAGAGCGCTTGACCAAGCAACCCATCCCAACCCCACACTGCACCAGGGACTCTAACCAATACCCTGTAATATCTAAGTTGCTTTGGATAAAACCATAAGCTAAGTGCAATGTAATGCCCCCAGTTAGCTGGCGAGGATCTCGAGGGAAGAGCATAGAATCTCCCTTTGGAATGGTGTGTTTACGCCCGATTTACAGCGGCTATCAGCCAATCACAATCGAGAATCAGACCGCATTGTGTTGTATAATGCTGCGTCTGCTAGTACTGACAAGTCAAGACTCCTCAGCTGACCAAGTCATGGCCACTCTTGCTTACTGCTGCAGTCTGTAGTCAGACTCCTGTGCAGCTGAGCAGCTTAAAAGGGGTACAGGGTACATTGTGGCATCTTATCTGCATGTGTGTGTGTTTCTAAAGCAAAATATGGAACATATAATAGTGGTGTGTGTTAAAGTGAAATGTCACATTATGGTGTCTTTTTTTCTGTGCGTGCCTGGGTGTGTTCTTTAAAAGGTAGCATGAGCCATTGTTGACTTATCGCATTTGTATGGGGAAGTAGCTGGAACTGTGTCCAGTCGTGACCAAACCTGCTGAGCTTTTCAAACGGTGGTCCTGTCATGTGCTGTGTGGTCTTATCACATTTCCATGTCTTTGTGGTTCAAGCTGTGTTGAGTGATCTCAAAGGCGTGTGTGTTTTTAGAACTGGGGCCTATAATACAAAGCTGGTTCAGGATAAGTTAAGGTTAAGAAAAGGTCTTTTATATTTGATTATTTACCTCTTAACTTAAAGTGAGGACTCCAGGCTCTTGTTAGATAATTTGCTTCTTAACTTAACCTTAACTTATCCTGAACCAGCTTTGTAGTATAAGCCCCTGGTTTAGATCTCGCTGTGTTTTAGCTGGAACAGGTTGTGTAGTAAAGATGGTGTGCGTTTGTGTGCGTTTCAGATTAAGCTGGTGGTGGAGTGGGAGCTGAGGGACGACTCCAGTAAAGATCTCTTCTGTATCCGATTCCCCGTCCAGATCGTCAGCTGAGGCATGGCGCATCAAGGGTTAACCACTCTCTCACCCAAGACAACATTGGCTGAAATCACTCACAACATGGCCAACATCAACACTCCCATTCTAACGACTTTTTCTTCCACTCACTGCTGATTTTTAACAGTTA
Source organism: Engraulis encrasicolus (assembly GCF_034702125.1). NCBI lineage: Eukaryota > Metazoa > Chordata > Actinopteri > Clupeiformes > Engraulidae > Engraulis > Engraulis encrasicolus. Next base: position 28,577,709 of record NC_085875.1, read on the forward strand.
GTGTCCAATGAGCTGCAGTGTAGTTTAATGGAGCTGCGCTGCTCACCTGCCCCTCCTGCTGGCACCAAGCTGGACTGCAGCAGAGTAGTGTGGGGTGACTTTGGACTGGGAATTCGTATCTGTTTGTGTCTCTCTCTCGGCTGACTGTCCAGTCGTACAAATGAGGTGTTTGCCTTGTCATCTTGTATGTCTGTAAAGGTGTCTTGTAAGGCTGTTGAATGGTTTTCTGTGTGTGTGTTCACGCGTCAGTCTGATTGCAGAGTCTTGTCATGCGTCTGGCCTAATTAATCTCTTGGTAAATCATGTCTGGCCTAACTGGTCTGTTTTGTAAATCAACCTTTTTATGTACATTTCATAATAAAGACTCCTGCCCCTGTGAAGTGTCTCACTGTTCATGTTTTTTTTTAAGAGTTTTGAAATGTAATGTTAAAGGAATGCCAACTATGATTTAAGTAAATATAGCTCGAGTCTGGTTTTTAAGATGAACTTTGGCCGCAGTGCATTTGAGCGGGAAATGTGTGTACACAAGGGAGGATTGGGAGATTGGCATGGTATCAGCAGGTGGACCTGTGCTTTGAGTGTTAGATGCACATTCACAACCTTGGCCCTGTAGGAGCATTTAAAAACCTTGGCCCTGGAGGTTCAAGAAATATTAGAGAATAATTCAAAAGAGATAGCATACCTGAGCGAGCCTGATGACGCACTGCGGTGAAACGCGTTGTTCGCTCTAATAAAACGAGCATAAAGTCAAGAAAGTGTGCGGTAGACTTCTTTCTTTTGAAGTATTGAACATTCCAGCATCTACCAGCACCTAGGAGCTGTGCATGGAACTTTGAACTGTTAAATATTGGAGAATGTTTTATAGAAACAGTGCACCATAGAGTACCGTTATGTAAGCTCAATAGAACTGTAGTCCAAGTGTTAAAAAGGTTTTTTTTTTTTTTTAAAAGATAAATGAAAATAAATAGACTTGATGGCGCTGGTGGCACAGATTTCTATAGTTTGCTGAATATACAGTTGATGTATAATGCACTATGCAGGGACCGATTTTGTGATTCCATTGTCCCCTCCCTAGGCCAGGCAACAAGAAAGGGACCCCCCTCAATTGGTGCAGCTAGTGTATAAAATGATTTCAGGATTTTAGGTCAAGTGTGAGTCTATTTGTTTGGGGATATGGGGGGTTGGCCTGATTATCATTGACGTTCAAATCTCTTCGAGACTTGGTCTGATCAAGAGCATAACAATTAACATTTCCCAAATGGCATGGTTGACCCGCCTCCCTTTGTTTGCTTATGGTTGTTTGCTTACCCACAAAGTGGGAGGAGTTCCTGTATTTTCGGAAACTCAGAAAATACTTGCATTGCTCTTGACCTGGGGTGGGATTCTCGAAAGCGTCTTTGCTAATGATGGTAGCAACGTCCTTCGTAAGAACGACTCATCTCTCTCTCGACAGCGACGCTCACCACTAAATTTAAGGGAATGGTGTTACGTCTTAAGACGGTCTTAAGACGCTTAGCAACGACAAGAATCGAGAAACGGACCCCTGACTAGTTGCAACGCTCAAAGTGTTGCGCCACTAGGAGGGCACAGCCTGGCTAAATGGGGGGTAGTCCTCTGAGGGGGAAAAATGAAAATTCAGTTGGGAGTGAATAAAACACTTTGTATTTATTCATTTTTGTAAGCATAGATTTGGAAACTAATCTGGAGAGCTGGCACCTTATGGGCCTAAACTCAGCAATGAGGTCATTGTGTTAAGACAACAGAACATTACAAAGGTCTCCATTGTGTACAGGCCCAAGGGTTACTGGAAAAAAGAGGAACTGTGGCTTTTATAGAGCCCTATATAGTAACAGGAACCATAACTTGTATAGTAAGCGGAACTGGGTTACTTACTCAGCATGCAAAACTTGCCAGCTGCAAGTCTGTAGCTGATAGAAAGTACCCTCTACGCCAGTGGATCTCAACCTTTTTTGAACAAACGCCCACTTGACCTCATGATAAGCGTTCCAACGCCCCCTTGGCCTCATCATAAGCTTGCAAACGCCCCCTTAGTCTTGAAAAATGAAATAGACTACTGCTCCCCAATGGGACTACTAAATAGACTACTGCTCCCCATGCCCCCACTCAGTTGCAACCTTCTCAATGCCCCCTGGGGGGCTGTAGCGCCCCCGTTGAGAAACGCCACTCTACGCAGAGACATAAGGATGTCTCAACATACCATCCCATCTCAATGTCACATTACATTACATTACAACCATTACAGCACAATCTCATTACATTACGTTACAATCACATTACCCTTACCATCAGCATACAGTATGGCTCCCATCTCTCCTCAACATCACATTACGCTTCGCTACATTACATTGTTATATTACATTATGTTTCATTATATTACCATCTCTATATGATCACCTCTCCTATCTCGTCCGTCCTCATCGCCTCCCCAAACCGGTACATCATGCACACCATGCCTGCACGACAGAGTACGAGTATTTTATTGTTTTATTTTGTTGCTATTGTCATTTCAGCCACATGATTTTGTGTCATATCCACATATCCACTTTTGTGACTATTCATGAGTTACTCATGCCAACATTGTGACTCTTGTGGTTTTCCAGTTGCTCAGTTACAATAACTGATAAACGAAGAGCATTCAACTTTGGTCATTTTTCTTAGGTCACATCATGACACAGTGAAAAAACAGTCAGTAATGCAGTGGTAAAATATAAGGCAAAGTTTAATTGTGCATGACTCAGCATGTGTAAAATAAACAGGCATCTGTATAAACAAACATCTCTATAATGTAAATATTTAGAATGATAAAGTATCTGGGGAAGAGTCTGCTATTTAAAGATAGATTAGATTAGATTGGACTTTATTATCATTTCTCAGTAGCCTATATACAGGCTACGCAATGCAGTTAGCATCTAATCAGAAGTGCAAATACCGCAAGAAGCGAAACAATTTACAGATAAATACAGTGTGGGTGTAAGCACATACACACACACGCATGACTGGCTGTTGTTACAGTGGCCTAGTGGAAGCCTGTATTAACACTTTTTCAATGTAATTTGTCGCCCCCTTGTGTCCATTTTGGTTATTGCTGATTGTATGTTGTCAGATGGGTGGCACCTGCAGCGGGTCCATAAAACGACTGGATCCCACAAGACTGCTGGATCCCAGGCGCTTTCTCTCCCTTAACAGACATGTCTACAAATAAATAAACCGCTATAAATAATTGGAAATATGAAGTACCCGGGAAAGTGGCTGCTTTGATCCTCTTGTTACAGTGACAGCCTGGGGCCTCATTTATCATCAGTTCGTAGAATGTCTTCTAAAGTGTGTCTTACGAGTGAAATTTAGAATGTTCGCAAGTACAGAAAAATCGGTATTTATGAAACGTGCGTTGGCTGTTCCTGCGCACACGTCTGCATGATAAATCCCACACCTTCCAAATCACTGTGCACGCGCACATTCGGGGTAATTTGCATCCCGAAACGCCTCCAAGTAGCCATATATGGTATTAAAATATATTCAAATGCCATGTGAATTCGAAGGCGCCACCCTGTTTGGACACACATGAACACACGCGGACACACGCGCCAGTCGAAGCGCTGGCGGGAAGTGTGGAGATCGAAACACTTCCGCAGCAGAAGTGGAGGTGCTTTCGATAGGAGGAGGACAGTGTTTCAAAATAAGTAAAAGAAGGAGACACACATGGACGAAAACACTGTAAAATAGCACACTGTCATACTCCATTGTCATTCAAAGCAAACTGTACCTTGCACGGTCAATATTATTTGCAATTTCGTGTTTCTTCCACTCGCACGCATGGTCTGAGGTGTGCGTAGATTTAGGCACATTTCTACGTTCAAGTAGGCCTACACGTTCATAAATCCCATACTTTGCTCAGGAATGATCGCACGCACGCTTTACGCACAGATCTGTACCTAAGAACGCTTGATAAATGAGGCCCCTGGTCGGTTAAACAAGTTCTTGTGCCTAGGCTCACAGTGGGGAGACTATTGTTTTTTTTTCCATTTGAGAACAAATGTGGCATAGGCTACTCATTCCATATAGGCTATGGAGCCGTCATGGGTAAGCTAGGGCATTAGACTTGTATCCCAAAGGTTGCCAGTTCGACTCCCGAGCCGCCAGGTTGGTGAAGAGAGTAATTACCCTACTAACAATTTTCCGTTCCGGGAATGTTCCCGGAACATGAGGCGTTGGTTTTTTTCCCGGTGATTTTACGTTGTTTTTTGGGTCTGTTATGGTTATAATTTGGTTAACAGGAAAGTTGTTTTTTTTGTTCCCTGAACGTTTTTTTGTATGGTTCCCGGTCGGTTCATCTACGTTTTTTCACCGTTCCTTTATTCGTGTTCATGTTGGTTTTCAAAAGGTTCCCCTACAACATAATAGTAACCTTCTTGCATAGGCTATTTCCCATTAGGAAATGCCCATAATGTTGTCATATTTCTGTAGTTTGTAGGTCTAATTCATTATTAAAGTGTTGAATGCATTTGAAATGACAAGGCAAATGTTGAAGGATGATGATGTTTAATAGGAAAATATCAGGAATACAACATAGGTAAGAGGGTAACAGTGCAACATTACAATGTTTTTTCATAATAAAATGCAAACAAGGCAAAAAAACCAAACAAACAACAAAACCAAACAATGTAAAATGCACAAAATAAGAATGAAGATGGCAAAAATGGATGTGAGTGCATATAATGTGTTTCCAGTCTTGAGGCTGAGGGAATGCCTAATTGACAAATATCAGGAATTCAACATGGGTGAGAACAGTGCAACATTATATTACAATTTCATCATAAAATGCCTTCAAGGCTCAAAGTAAAATAAATAAATAAATAAAAACTATAAATAAAATACAGAAAATAAATGTTGGTGTGTGTTTTCAGTCTTGAGGACCAGCTGACCTAAAAAGAATAAGAAACAAAACGTTTAAACCAACTTAGTAGCCTACCAATGTTTCATTTAATTAGCTTATTGTGACTATTCATTGATTGATAAAAGACACACTGAAGTTTAATCTACCATCTGTGTAGTCCAAATTTCAGAGTATGCCCAATGCTATTCTCAATATTCGCTTCCTGCAGGACAGAGAAGTTCTGTGTGTAGGTCTCTGCAAATGGATGTAAAGAAAGGTGGGACATTTAAATCTGAATCAAACTTGGCATAACACAGATTTACACAGATATTTTTTACGGAGAATATACCTGCTAATCTTACCTGTTATAACTTTGCAAAGGGTCAGGTTCTGGAATGCATGCACGTTCTATTCCTCCTCAGGCTGTAATGTCCCAGGACATGGTGTGTGGGTAGCCACCCACGGCGGACAGCAGCTGCCGTATTCGCCCATCCCAGGCTTTCCCAAGGTCTACAAAAATTAAAGCAGATGATGAAAATGAAATATGAAAACTAATATGGAAAACATTATGTGGTCTATCTTCATTAGCCAAACCAGTGCATTATACATTATATACAGCAACACATAATTCACATAATTATGCCAAAATAATTACCATTTGGTTTCTCATTTCTGGTTGAGCCAGGCTTCTGGCTAGCTCCACCAGCTTATGCTCTCTGCTGCACTGGACCAACAGTAGGTCCTGGCATGTTCAAAGCCATGGCAGCCTTCAAATTCATGGACTTCCTCTCCATAACCTCCATCTTCCTTGTCATTGGCCCCATGTGCTCTTCCATGGCTACATTTGTGATATAATTCATTTTAGTGTAGGAACATAATATACACGTCATACTGTATGTGAATATGTGTGTAGTAGGCTTACTTACCATGTACTTTATGAATTCTGTTATCTTCAAAAGGGTCTTCTTGTGTTCCTCCAGGACTACAGGTGGAATTGAGATGAAATTCATTTTAGTTCAAAACACTTTTGCTGTATGGACATCAACAAGTACACGGAGCGCATACACTTTATAACAACAGCAATACCAGAAGCCCCCTCCTCTTTACCATTCCAGATGTTTTTGAATGGATGATGTTTGTGCCTCAAATCTTCCGAATGGCTGGGTGCTGTGCCATGAGTTTGGGAGGGAGTGGCAGCTTCACAGCTGTGAGGCATTGACATATCTGGATAGAAAGATGACACTAATGTCATTCCTTTAATAGTGGGCTTCTTATGCATATAATTTCAAAACATAAACCCATGTTAACACATCAAATAACTGAAAAAACGTACATGATGGTGGTGGAGGTGTAGATCTGAAAATAAAACGAAATCTCAGGTCAGGTCACTCGTCCATCTCCACCGGGTGTGGAATGTGTTGAGGTCCATGGTGTTGTCTTCTGCCTGAGCCTGGTTTCTCCTTGCTGCGTCTCGCACAGCCTGTACAGCAGTAACATGCAATAATATAATGCAAGCAATTTGTACCTGTTGCAATGAAAAGTGGGGAAATTTAGATACAACAACAACACCAACACAGATTACAACACCAACATAAATGTAAGCACACAATTTCAGTTTACAAACATACTTGACAAAAATACACACAGGATTAAAACTGATGAGTTAAGAAGATACATAGTATGACAGTAGCATTACATTCAATCGAGCAGGAAGGTTTGATGGTAACTTGTGCCTGTGGCTGGTATACTAAAATGGATAAAATGAACTACAATGCATGTCAAAGACTTAGCAGTAAATGAATCTACACTAGAAATACACCCCCACCCCCATGCCACTCTAGCTCCACACAGTCTGCTGCAACACACGCGCACGCACACACACACACACTTAGAAATAGATAGATAAATACACCTCCTCCCCTTAAACTGCTGCATACCGTACACACACACACACACACACACACACACACACACACAATGCACACAAACAATGCTCTATGCACTACAGTATGTAATTCACATGGCTTGTGGTCTTACCAGCAGTTTAGGTCAGCTCCATTCAAATGGCAGATTTGAGGGGTTGTTTTTCTTCAGGATTTTTGTGGGGGTGGGTCTTCTCAGGTGAGGGCCAATCATAACGTGCCAAGAACTGATGCAGCAAAGGCAGTCAGCCGTGAGTCCACAGCTAGGGGCATTTGCATTTGAATAAGCCTAACTGAAGTCACAGACAGAGATGTGTCTGCATTATAGACACCCTGATCTGTGGTGCTTTCAATAGCATTAGGCCTACCAAAAGACAATATCTCGCACTGAACTGCTCCTTTACCTTAATCAAATTTATGAAAAGCTGTACTGTCATTGAAACTGATGCTTTATCGCCTTCAATGACCTATTTATAGATTATAGGTCTGTGTACAAATGTAGTCAGAAACACTGCAAATGTAGTGGACCCCCCATTTTTGTCTTTTTGTTATTCCATTATTATTCCCTGATTCGCATTCTGTCTTTTTATTGTTCTGTCAGAAGTTGTTTTGCTTTAATCGTGCTGTTGCACGTTTTCTCCACTAGATGGCATCATAGGATCAGCCTATGAGTTGAGTAGCCAGTGACTAGGTCACGCGAGAAGGACGTAACTGAGAGGTGACAGTTGTTGTGTTGTGATCTTGAAGGCAGCGGTTACGCTGTCAGCTGTATTTTTTGTCCTGAGGAAGAAATGTAAATAAACCCCAAAGAACCCATCGAAAACTCAACACACACTTGAGGACATTCTTTCATTCAAGTGTGCAACAAAATTTGGCGCCCAAACGTGGAACGGAACAACGGTATGAAGAAAGTGGGTGTCTGAGGAAAAAGTTTGAGCGTACGAGATGGATCTGGAGAAGCTACAAGACCAGCTAACAGAGCTACTGTGCCCGCTAACTTTGGAGCAGCTAAAACAGGTCTGTACTCAAGCTAAAGTCCCGTCAGACACATCAAAGAGACATGCGTTGATCCGTAACATAAATGAAACTGTGGACACAGTGATTGACAGTGAGGATGAAAATGCGGCAGAATGGTTTATCCGAGAGTTAATAGCGACAGCTAAAACGTTGAGGCAAAGTGGAGCGAAAGGCGATGGGGAAAGTGGCGCGAGCGAGTGTGAGTTGCAGCGATTACAGCGACAGTATGCCGAGATGCAGATACGCTTCCAGGAGTCAACAAAATTGATAGAGGAAGAAATGAATCGGCTGAGAGGGAACGTAAACAAGACCACTAGCTCGCCCATGACAACTAGCTCACCTATCGATCCCCAACCTACAGTTTCCCGACCGTCAGAAGTGGTCATCAGACGGGAGTTTAGAATTAGCGGCCAAATAGGTGAGCTGGGACAGAAGGATAAACTCCCAGACAGCAAAATGGGTCTGGCCCAGATCTGTGACAGATGTTGGCAGGCACTTGGGCCAGGTCTGCAATCCTGGTCTGGCCCGGTTTCTTATTTTACAATGGCGCTGAGCTGGAACAGGTCCGGATTATGGATCCAGAATGGATCTGGCCCAGGTCCAATCCATATGTTTGGAATTTGTGGCCGACCTGGGCCAGATCTGGCCCAGGTCCGTAATACGCATCTGACCATGATCTGGGCCTGATCCGTAATACACAGTTGGAGCTCATCTGGCCCATATCCGGATCTTATCTGGGCCTTATCTGGGCCTGATCCGGATTTGTATTTAAAGGTGGACCGTGGAATATTTTTAGTTGTTCCAGAATTCACTATGCCCATTCACAAATGTTAACTTTTTAACAGATATTTACCACCACCAAAGTACGGTATTCAACATGACTGGGAAATTTCCATTTTTCATACATGAAAAGAGGGATCTTCTCCATGGTCCGCTATTTTGAATTTCCAGAAATAGACATTTTTAGCTGCAAAACTCACTACACTTTGGTATTCATGCAAAAATCTAAATTAGCAGTAGACAGCACAGTTTCAATGAGCACCATAGATGCAATACCTACTCTGGCCACAATTTTACACAGTGCACCTTCAAGCAAGGGCAAACAATGTTTTTAAAAAATGAGCTGCTTACAAATTATGCATTTCAGTATTCTTTATTGTTTTGTTTCTTGTTGGGTGTGTGCCAAAGCGGTCGGCTGCCAGATCCATCTCCACATTTTTGATAGCGTTCATCTCTCCCTTGTTGCCTCTTCACACTGTAAGACATTATAAAGCACACAAAGCAGAAGGGAAACGTTAGACTTAATGCAGATGTATGTGCAGGCACAAATTACATACGATTGTGAATGAACTGACACATACAGGTGCTGGCCAAAAAAAATTGAATATCATGAAAATGTTTATTTATTTCCATAATTCCATCAATAATGTTACACTTTCATAGATTATAGATTCACGACCCACATTTTAAACTATGCCAATAATTTGTTTATTCTTGCATATTTTTGGCTTCAAGAAACCATGAATTAAGTAACTCACAAAATTAGAAGATTGTGATGAAATCACCATTCTCTTCAGAAAAAAAGAAACGGGTCATATTGTCATATCAAATCAGTTAAAATTCTCGACTTTCTAAATAACATGTCAATGTTTAATATTTGGTTAGAAATGTATTCGCCTTAATCACGGCAATGATGTATTTAACATTTGAGTCAATGGCACACATGCTTGACAGCATCAAATGCAAATTTGTTTATCATGGTCTCATCAGAGTCAAACAAACTAAGGATATGGGTTACTGGAACCATGTCCTCTGATCTAATGACATCAAGATAAACAAATTGGCTTTAGATGGTGTCAAACATGTGTGGTGGTAAAAAGCGATGTGTACAAAGGAAAGTGCCTCATGCTGAAAGTCAAGTATGGTAGTGGGAGTGGCATGGCTTGGGGCTGTGTGGGTGCCATCAACAGTAGGAAGCTGAATTTCACCAAAAGAAATAGGCTTGCCAACATGTACTGTAACTACTGAAACAGATCATGATACTCCCTATAGGATTTCATTCGAATCTCACACACATCAATTATAGCCAGGTGCAGACTCAAAATGTAAAAGTTAAATGCAAGGCAAGGATAAAACGCACAACAATGACCTCCCTTTTAATCCCTTTAAATTTCGAGACAATTCAGGCCAACACGGCCCCTTCTCAGACACTATGATAGGGGTGTACTCACTTTTGCACCAGCATAATTTCACAAAAATGGGCAAATATGTCATTTAAGTTATACAATTGGCCTTAATTTTCTTATGTAAGCTCAAAAGATGTTGTATTACACTTACTCTATGAGCGTTTTGGGAATAACTTGTGTGTTCAAAATGTTACTTTTCAACAAGGGTATACTCATTATTGCTGTGCACTGTATATTTGAATAATTTCTTTAAAATGTGGGAACATGGAGCAGCAGGAATAAGCTGTGGGACCAATGGGCTGTGGGAACATGACCCCGTACACAGAACATACAGTGAGCGTGTGTGTGTGTGTGTGTGTGTGTGTGTGTGTGTGTGTAGGTGCATGTGTGTGCAATCTGCGCATGAGTGAGAGTGTGTGTGTGTGTGTGTGTGTGTGTGTGTGTGTGTGTGTGTGTGAGTAAGTGAGAGTGAGAGTGTGCGCACCAGCATGCATGGGCTTTAATGCATAACATAAAAACAACTTACTTAATACATTCTGATGACGTCCGAGGGCTTCTTGAATATGTAGTGAGGCCGACCCAGCAGAGTAGAAGTCCTGTCCTTTCATTTGAGTCCTACAGCAGAAAAAGAATAAATAATTATGAATAATAGTTAATGGGATTTCACTGTGAAAATATTTAGTACAATTGGCATCCATGTTTACAATTAGTTTAGTTTATTGGTTTATTTCATCAGGGACCATGTGCAAAGTACATTAGTTACATAGTAAAAAAAAAGATGACCTGCACCAGATTATAGCTAAAAGCTAATTTCCATCTGCATTCCCTGGGCAGGTAAGAAAACATATAACACACACACACACACACACACACACACACACACACACACACACACACACACACACACACACACACACACACACACACACACACACACACACACACACACACACTAAAATATGTCATATGCAAAAACTACCATATGCTCAGTGTCAAAACAGGTATGTGCAAAACTATTAGTGGTGACCAGACTGGGTACATGAAAGCCATTTCTTCACTCCAAGTGAGAATGAATAAAAGTTTGTAATGCCTTTTATGTGGGTGGGAAGGGCATTCCATTATTGAGTTGCTCTGCAAACACAGATTGTGCAAATTTATGCTGTTACCCGGCTTGGGAGGCTACTATTTCCTCTGTTGGTAGATCTAGTTGTTCTGCTAATTTGTTCAGAGCAAGGATGGATAAAAGTTTTCAGAGGTGGTGGAGCAGAATTGTGAATAATTTTGTGCACAAGTCGCACAGCAGAATATAGAATTAGGTTGTCAAAACTGAGCAAGTAATACTTGTCCAGTATGGCACAACACAATGGTGAAATTGAGACGGACGTCTGTCCAAAACTTTAAGATTTCATGGTAGTCTTGTTAGCCTGAGACCAGCTTGACATACATTAGTGTAAATGAGACATTATCATGCCACTTACATAGGGCTGAGCAGGATCAACAGTTAAAGAAGTTAAATTGTCGGCTCATACACTCACATGACAGTCCAAAAAGGTGTTCAGTGGCGGCTTCTTCTCTCACTTGCAGCTTCATACACATCGAGTGATGTTGATGCCAGGTCGATCAAGGAATGACTGTGCCTACTGTTTATAATTCTACCCAAAGCAAAAAGAAAAAGAAACACAAAAAGTTTGAAAGTTTGAAAGAAATACATAGAACATACAATAAACCTATTCAAGTAGACAGTAGGTATTCTATGCACATTCAGGCCACCAAACAACAGCATCAGGCAAGCTCTTATTGAGTGCTGTACAACAAGTGTGTGTGTGTGAGTGAGAGAGGGGGGGGGGGGTGCGCGCATGCCAGCATGCATGGGCTTTAATGCATAACATAAAAACAACTTACTTCATACATTCTGGTGGTGTCCGAGGGCTTCTTGAATAAATAGTGAGGCCAACGCCGCAGAGCAGAATTCCTGCCCTTTCATTTGTGTCCTGTAGCAGAAAAAGAATAAATAATTATGAATAATAGTTATTGGGATTTCACTGTGAAAATATATAGGCCTAGTACAATTGGCATCCATGTTTACAACTCTAGGCTCATACCTTCAAATGACAGTCCAAAAAGCTTTTCAGTGGCGGCTTCTTCTCTCACTTGATGCAGAAGCAGCTTGCTTCATACACATCGAGTAGGCCTAATGTTGGTGTCAGGTCGATCAAGGAATGGCTGACCAAGGAATGGCTGACCTACCGTACAATTCTACCCAACTCAAAGCAAAGAGGAAAAGAAAGACAAAAAAAGTTTGAACGTTTTGCATACAACATGCATGCATGAGCTTTAATTCACAGTATTTTGATGAAGCCTAATCCATGTTATAGCCTATATCACAATGCAGTTATTAAACTAACAATACGACCATTTAGGATTTGTGTAAATAGGCTACAACAATCAAGGAGTTACAAACTGCGTGATGTCAAATGAATTCAGCTCAAGGTGAGCTAATAGCACAACACAGAATGTTTGCTGTCGGCGGCACAACATGGATACGGTGATGATTATTAAGCCATCAGAAATTGATTGAAAATAATCGAACACATCATGTACATCACACTCGCACCTATACCTAGCTTTTTTGGCGAATGTTATACAAATCACAGCGGTCCTAGTTACAGAACTAGTAGTGCTAGTCGACTAGAAACTACCTTTGTTTCTGTCCCGTGTTGATAGGGTAGGCTATGTTTGGGATGTTAGCTTCATAAAAGATTATCACCATTACTGCTAATGCCGCTAAAATTGACTCATATAGCCCGATCATGACACATTTTGAGTGGGTTCATCAAAAGCTTATGATGCCACAGCCCGCCAGCCACAAAGACAGCAGCAAGTTAGCGCGATGCTGCGGTGTTATGATTCAGTGCTCGGCCAAGCCATTTCACGACACAACAGAGGAGGTAATTATATAACTCACTGGACTAAAACGCTGAAAGAGAAAGTGGCTACGGCGAGTGAGTGTATTTTACTTCTACCATAGTATTAAGTTAAATAATTACTTACCATTGAATGATCAAGTCACGACAGTGCAGTGTTGGACGAGACGCGACACAGGCGGATAGTTGAGTTCAGCTGAGGTAAACTGAAGAACGGTCTCTCTCTGAGGGTTCCGGGAAAGTGACAGTTGGGGAACAAATTCAGTTTTGGCGCGTCCGGATTGCAATATGTGGCCCGCACCCGCCACGCGCCTTCAAATCGGACTGAATTATTTTATTATGGCGCGTCCGGATTGCTTATCTGGCCCGCATTCGCCAGGAGCCTTCAAAACTGACTGTCAAACTACTGGTCCGGATCGGAGCTGCCGCTGATCGGCAAAATGACTGTGACTGCTATGCGGATCTGCTGACTTGAAAACGGACCCGGCCCAAATCTAATTGCTGTCTGGGCTGTCATACACCAGTCTTATGCATCAGATAGACACGGGGAAACGTAAAGGCCACAGTGATGCCGAAATTGTCGAAGCTGTAGTGAAAGCTGCCTCTCCCGGAATGAGTCTCCGAGATATGCTGGAAAGCAAGAGCAGTTTGACACTTAGCCATCTAAAAACAATTCTGAAAGCTCACTACAAAGAAAACAGCACGACCGATCTGTTTCATAGACTCGAGAATATCACCCAAGATGCTAAAGAATCCCCTCAGAACTTTCTATTTCGGGCAATCGAACTCAAAGAAAGACTGATGGCCGCTGCGTTTGATTCTAGCGCTGACGTACAGTATAGCCCCGACCTAATTCAGAGAAAATTCCTCAGGTCACTTAGCACTGGGCTATTGAGCGATAATATCAAGCTGCAACTAAAAGGCTACATGGATGATCAGAGCGTGACTGACGAGATGCTGATAGAGAAAATGAATGATGCGGCCGCTGTTGATGTAGAGAGAGAACAGAAAATGAGAAGGAGCCTCGCAGTCAGACCCGCCAGAGTAAATGAGCTACAGGCAGAGCCAGCTTTGGATCAGTTACAAACAGACACAGCATCAGCCAGGGCCAACGTCAAAAGCCAAAAAGTCACCACGGCAAAAAGTAACATCGAGATGGAACTGATGGATGCTGTCAAGCAACTGAGAGAGGAGGTAGCAGAGCTGAGGAAGAATGTTCATCAGTCACCACGGCCACCGAACCAGTTCCAACACCACCAGCAGTCACCACGATCACCGAACCAGTTCAGACCCAGGACCAGGCGGGCGTGCAGAGGATGCCAGGAGAGAGGCAACGAGGAGCACTGTGACCACTGCTTCAAATGCGGCCTGGCTGGACACCTCGCTCGAGACTGTAGGGGTCAGCGGAGCTACAGCGGTAACAGTGACACAGTGAACCTGTCTGGCCAAAGTGTGGGAAGAAGTACCATCCAAGAACAACTCGGTGAGTCCAGTGAGACGCAGGTGATCCTGAGGGACTGCATCCAACAGCTGGAAGAGAAGGTGCAGGCAGCAAAGGGACCAGGTGAGCGTCTTCCAGGGTCTGTGAACATCAGCCACATCTCTCCCCGACACCAGTCTCAGCTGCTGCGTCTCATCGGAAAGAAGTGCATGGTCAGCTGCTACTTCAACGGTGTGAAGACTGAAGCATTATGGGACACAGGGTCACAAGTTTGCCTCATCAACGAAGCCTGGCGGAAGAAGAACATCCCAAAGGTGAGGGTCCGTGACACTGTAGAACTGCTTGGCCCCGGCGCTCTGGTGGGGAAAGCCGTCAACCAGACAGACATCCCATTTCGAGGGTGGGTGGAAGTGGAGTTCCAGCTCGAGCCAGCCCAAGCCCCGCACTTCATGCTACAAGTCCCGATGCTGGTGACCAGTGAGAAGGGTGCAGCTGAGGAGCCAATCATCGGGTACAATGTCATCGAGCAGCTGCTGAAGAGTGGGGTGGGCCACCCACAGGAGGTAGTCGCACAGGCGGTGAGCACAGCTTTCTCTTTTGACTGTAAAAAGGCTGAAATGTTTGTTAAAATTGTAAAAGCCAGTGACCCTGAGTGCAGTGATGGTGTGGTGAGAATGGGAAGGCAGAGAGAAGTGATACCAGCTGGCCAAGTGAAAAGTGTGAAGTGTTCAGTGAGGACAGGGCCTCTGATAGCTAGACAAGAAGCACTGTTTATGCCTGACGAACAAGCCCCCTTGCCAGATGGTCTTAATATGACAGAGAACATGTTAACACTGAGTAAAGGGACATACTCTCGCCTTGCCCTGCCTGTTGCTAATGACACATGCCATGACATCACTCTGAGCCCGCGCACAGTCCTAGGGCAAGTCCAGTTAGTCAAAGCTGTGTATCCTGCAGAAGCCAAGCCTGTCGTCGCCCCCCCAGCCTCTCCTGTGGTGCCCCCTACAGTCATCAATGAGGAACTTCAACCTGCTGAAAAGGAGCTGGATGACAAAGACAGGTATGATCCACCGATTGACCTCTCTCACCTCCCCTTTGTACAGCAGCAGAAAGTGAAGCAGATGTTGAGGGAAGAGTGCGGAGCATTCGCGAGAGATGAAAATGATCTGTATCCCTTCTCTGCAGCTCAAAATCAGACTCACTGACCCAACACCTGTACGCCGTACGTATGTGTCTGTTCCTAAACCCCTACACAGAGATGTCAAGCAGTACTTAGAAGATCTCCTGAACAGGGGCTGGATTCAGAAATCACGATCGCACTACTCGTCACCCATTGTCTGTGTGCGGAAGAAAGATGGTACTCTCCGTCTCTGCTGTGATTATAGGGAGCTCAACCAAAAGTCACTGCCTGATCGCCATCCCATCCCACGCATTCAAGACATGCTAGACAGCTTACACGGCAGTGCCTGGTTTTCAGTGCTAGACCAAGGCAAAGCGTATCACCAGGGCTTCATGGAAGAGAGTAGTAGGCCCCTGACTGCCTTTATAACACCCTGGGGACTCTACGAGTGGATAAGAATTCCCTTCGGCTTGTCTAGTGCCCCCTCTGAATTCCAACGCAGCATGGAGGAATGCCTGGTTGGCCTGCGAGATGAGGTATGTGAGCCCTACTTAGATGACAACTTGTGTCACAGTAAAACGTTTGATAACCACCTGAATGATGTTAGGAAAGTGCTTCGACGATATCAGCAGCACGGGGTGAAACTGACTGCCAAGAAGTGTGAGCTGTTTAAGAACAAGGTCAGATTCCTGGGGAAGATCGTGACAAAAGAAGGCTACACCATGGATCCAGCAGAGGTGGCCCCCGTGCAAGATATGAAGGAACGAAAACCAGCTACCGTGGGTGAGTTGAGAAAGCTACTTGGCTTCATCTCATACTACAGATCATACATCCCAAACTTCTCTCGCATTGCCAAGCCTCTGTATGCCCTGTTGTGCTCTGACGTGTCAAGCCAGGACGCCACAGTGGCTGATCACAAGAAGAGAAAAGCAGTGTCACAAAAGAAAAAGCGAACCCAGGTGCCCTCCCATCAGCGAATCAAGTGGACAGAGGAGCATAGTGCAGTACTGTGTCAGCTGATAGATCACCTGTCTAGCCCCCCAGTACTGGGCTACCCCAACTTTGAAGAGCCGTTTGTCCTACACTGTGACGCTTCACAAGAAGGACTCGGGGCAGTGCTTTATCAAAGACAGGAAGGAAAGATGAAGGTCATTGCTTATGGCTCCCGCACTCTCTCTGCTGCAGAGAAAAATTACCATCTCCACTCTGGTAAGCTAGAATTTTTAGCAATGAAATGGGCCATCTGTGAGCGATTTAGAGATTATTTGTATTATACTCCAAACTTTGTAGTGTATACTGATAATAATCCTCTAACATATGTACTTACCACTGCTAAACTGAATGCAACACTGCTGAGATGGGTGGCTGAGTTAGCAGACTTCCGATTTACGATCAAGTACAGGCCAGGGAAGTCCAACTCTGATGCAGACGGGCTATCCAGAATGTCTCTAGAGAATTACATGCTTACCTGTTCCCAGCAGATCCAGCCTGAAATCTTGTCCAGTTTCTCCAAAGGTCTGTCCGTCCAGCAGGAAGAGAGAGAGCCGCTCCTGTGTCCACTGGCCATCACCACAGCAATCACGGCGGCGAGCAGTGAAGGGCAGAATGACACCGTCACGCAGATCTCCCCAGACGACCTGAGGGCCGCACAGGAGGAGGATCCCCTACTACAGCAGGTGAAGCGGTGTGTCATCCAGCAGCAGTGGCCCAGAATCAGAGACGCACACAGTGAGTTGTCAGTGTTTGCTAGAGAGAAAGCTAAACTGTTGTGTGATGCTGACGGTGTACTCCGGCGCCAAACACCTACACGAACACAACTAGTGATGCCACCAAAGTTTCGGCCCCTGATCCTGAACCAGTTACATGAAGAGATGGGTCACTTAGGTGTTGAACGAACACTCAATCTAGTCCGTGAGCGCTTCTTCTGGCCACACATGCAGAGAGATGTAGAGCACCACATTAACAACGTGTGCAGTTGTGTGAAGCGTAAGAGACCCCAGAGAGCAGTAAGAGCGCCACTCACTAGCATCAAGACAACATACCCCTTTGAGCTGGTCTCAGTTGACTTCCTCCATCTAGAGAAGTGCAAAGGAGGATATGATTACATCTTAGTGGTCATGGACCATTTTACACGCTTTGCCCAGGCGTATGCATGCAAAAACAACAGTGCTCGAACAGCAGCTGAGAAAATCTTTGGAGACTTTGTCTTGAAATTCGGCTTCCCCGCTAAATTGCACCATGACCAAGGGAGAGAGTGGGAAAACAAACTGTTTGCTGAACTCCAAAAGTACAGTGGCATCCAAGGCTCACGCACAACCCCCTACCACCCCCAGGGGAACGGTCAGGTAGAACGCTTTAATCGCATCCTGCTGGCCATGCTGCGTAACCTGGATAATGAAGCCAAAGCCGATTGGAAAAGTTCCCTTGACAAAGTTGTTCACGCATACAATGTCACCCGAAATGAGTCCACTGGATATGCCCCATACTTTCTGCTCTTTGGCCGTAACCCCAGATTGCCCATAGACAGCATGTTCGGCATCCCACACAGCGCTGGTAGTGTGTCTCATGAGGAGTACGCAAGGAAATGGAAGCTCAGAATGGAGGAGGCACACCAGTTGGCCAACAAGGCAGCCCAGGCTAGTGGGAGAAGAGGAAAAGAACTCTATGACAGAAAGATTCAGGGAGCAGAGCTACATCCTGGGAATAGAGTCCTGATCCGAAATCTCACAGAAAGGGGTGGGCCTGGTAAGCTGAGATCGTTCTGGGAAGAGAAAGTCCATGTGGTGGTGAAGAGGAAACATCCGGAAAGTCCTGTGTATGAAGTAAAACCAGAAGATGGCCAGGGCCGCACTCGAGTGCTTCATCGTAACCTGCTGCTTCCCTGTGACTTCTTGCCGGTCGACACACAGAGACCTGAAAAGAAAAGAGTTGAGAAAGGACACACTGACAAGAAAAGAACCAAGACAACACGCCACACAGAACCAGAGCCGTCATCTGACCAGGAAGAGGATGACTGGAGAGGCATCGCTGGCTGGACTGAGGAGGAGCCCACAGAGCGACAGAGCGACCTGAGAGCCGAGGCCATGGAGTTCCACCCACATCAGCCGGTAGCAGAACCAGCACCTGGGGAAGGAGATGGCATCACAGCGCCAGTGAGTGAGGAGGAACAAGTGGTGGAGCCAGGCGAAGTAGAGACAGTGACGGCCGATCCAGAGGGAGAGGTAGAGGTGTCGCCACCAGCCTTCCAGCCGGCCGATCCTGAGGGAGAGAGAGAGGTGTCGCCACCATCCTCACCGCCTGCAAGACCATATCCTTCCAGAATTAGATATGCACCTAGAACACTCACATGACACTCTAGGAGTGCCTACACCTAATTCAAGTCATTGTAAAATGCATAGAGTTACTTACCTTTGAGTTAAGTTCATGCACTCTAGTGAGGATGAGTGTAGCTATTTGTTAGTTGAGATGTGTGTGTGTGTGACGGTGTGAGACAGTGTGTGTGTGTGACGTGTGAGTGTGATGTATGAAGAATGGTTACAGAAGAGATGAGACAGTTCACTTAGAATCACACTGGCTTTATAGAAGAAGAATTAGTCCGGGTAGGAGGAAAGTAACAAATAAGTAATCTTACTGACACTGTGAAAAAAAAACTCTTACGTAAGAGAAGTGATAAGATGTAAAGTATGTTGAACATGTTAAGAGTTAGATTCCATGATCAGATTCGCTCCAGGTCAAAGGTCATCCCTTTCCCAGCTGAGACAGACTACCCGTGGACACTGCGGAGAAATGGATGGCGGTCGTAGTGCACACTGACCTCCTCTATTTAACACATGAAATTGAAATTAGAGATGTATGTTATGTGATGTCTGTTATTAGATATGTGTCTTAACTTGGGACTCTAACCTGGAAAGCAATCAAACTGTTGAAAACAGTATGAACTGAAGCGGGAAATGTCGGGACGCCATTTAATTTAGCAGGGGAGAGTGTAGTGGACCCCCCATTTTTGTCTTTTTGTTATTCCATTATTATTCCCTGATTCGCATTCTGTCTTTTTATTGTTCTGTCAGAAGTTGTTTTGCTTTAATCGTGCTGTTGCACGTTTTCTCCACTAGATGGCATCATAGGATCAGCCTATGAGTTGAGTAGCCAGTGACTAGGTCACGCGAGAAGAACGAAACTTAGAAGTGACAGTTGTTGTGTTATGATCTTGAAGGCAGCGGTTACGCTGTCAGTTGTCTGTTTTGTCCTGAGGAAGATTTGTAAATAAATAGCAAAGAACCCATCGAAAACTCAACACACACTTGAGGACATTCTTTCATTCAAGTGTGCAACACAAACACAACGGCAAACAGCCTAGGTTTGTACAAGATAAAATGCAGTGGCCAGCTACCATTTAATATGTGGACTCTTTACAGCCAAACTTACATGCTAGACACTCCAGCCTATCACACACGCACACACACACACACACACACACACACACACACACACACACACACACACACACACACACACACACACACAATTAAATGGGCCTATTTGGAATGAAACATTTAACTTTGATGCAGGTTTGTGTCCCTTCACTGCATTTCATTCTTTTGCACTTTGGTGCAATAATGGTAATGAATAATTAATAAATTATAAGAAATTAATTTAAAAAAATGGCATAGGCTGACCTTACTTAGGCCGGAAACAACCGAAAAACAACTTAACATAACGTTGTGGATTGGTAGCAGCGTAACTACTAGCTAACGTTTCATATGAGTAGTTCCCTGAAAGTCCAAGAACGTTAGTATTTGTTTGGTTTGTACCGTAACCAAAAGGAACGTTTTTGAGTGGTAGATTTTTGGTTTGGTTATAACCAAACCTTTAGAGAACCAAAGTCAAACGTTTTTTTTCCGTTCTCTGTTACTAGGGTAACCAGTCCTCTCCCCCATCATCCTCCATGACTGAGCTACCCTGAGCATGGTACCGTCCCGCCGCACTGCTCCCTTGCGGCGCCATTGGGGGCTAACTCCTTGCATGGGAGAAGCATAAATGCAATTTCGTTGTGTGCGGTGAACACTAGAGTGCTATGTCACAATGACAATGGGAGTTGGAGCTTCCCAGTTTGCCTTTCATTTCATTCAAAAGTAAAGGCATTGCTTTAAAAAGTATTAACATGCGTTCACATGGCACATAAGGTGCTGACACTAATAGGGCATGGATTATCTCGCTTACGTAGAGGTGAGTAAGGAAAATTTACGAAGGCCGAGTTAATCTGATGTAATTATCTGTCCTGACAGAATCAGTTTTCCCTCAACATAAGTTTTATTTCCATTGGTGCAAAATCTTCATCTACACGTGGAGTTTGTTTGATCAGGCCAAATGCTGAGTGTCAACCGTGTGTGTGTGTGTTGTTCATATTGTCCAAAATACCAGGGGCCTCATTTATCATTTGTTCGTAGAATGCCTTCTAAATTGTGTCCTACGAGTGAAATATAGAATGGTCGCAAGTAGGCCTATAGAAAAATCGGCATTTATCAAACGTGCATTAGGCCTAAGCTGCTCCTACGCACACCTCTGCATGATAAATCCCACACCTTCCAAATCACTTTGCATGCGCGCATTCGGGGTAATTTGCATCCCGAAACGCCTCCAAGTAACTATATATGGCATTAAAATATATTCAAATGCCTTGTTAATTTGAAGGCGCCACCCTGTTTGGACACACGCGTCAGTCGAAGCGCTGGCGGGAAGTGCAGAGATAGAAACATTTCCGTGGCAGAAATTGAGGTAGGCTACTTTCGACAGGGGGAGGACACTGTTTCAAAATATATAAATATAAATAATAATAAATATATAAAACAGGCATGAAAACGGGTCAGGGGTGAAAAAGGTGAGAAAGGTGCGGCGTGGCGCGGTGGCACGGAGCGGCGCGTGTGCTGCAGCGGTGCGCGCGAATGTGTGGTGTGCAGTGGCGTTTTTGGAGGATAGTGTCGAGTCATACTAGGGGGGTCTGGGGGCATGGTCTCCCATGGGAGAAAATTTAGCTAAAACCGTCTTTAAATGATGAATTTTGAGCATACTGTAGCGACCCAGGGACAGTGAACGTAAGAAGAACTGTCAACCATCTTCGTTACTTCATGATTGTCATGCTGTCATGTCTGATGAGGGGGACAGACAGACAGACAGACAGACAGATAGATAGATAGATAGATAGATAGATAGATAGATAGATAGATAGATAGATAGATAGATAGATAGATAGATAGATAGATAGATAGATAGATAGATAGAATGGGTTTTGGTTCTCTGGCTTTTTAAAAAATAAATTCCCCCTTGACCTCATCAAAACCCTGCCAATGCCCCCCTTAAAAATAAAATAGACTAATGCCCCCCAATGGCAACTAAGCACCCCCTCCTCTCAACACTATCCAATGTCCCCTCAACGCTTGCCTGGTTGTGATCTCGTTTGAACAGTTAATCATCATATTTCAGACAACTTGTAATACAAAAAATCTTTGACACAGTTTGGATAAACTACTGAAATTTTTGTCCATTCACCTAGTATATCTGTTTCCCTATTAAAAAAAATAGGAAAGCTCCAACTTTGACCATGAAAAAAAACTGTTTGACCGTGTTCCACTAGATTTTTAATGTGTAGGCCTAATTTAGATGTAGGCTACCAAGGGATTACAAAAAACTTGGCATGATTCCTAAAACAATTTGTCCCGTGTCAAACGATTGACTAAGTTAGGCTTCGCTCTTTCTCCATCTCCCTCTCTCTCGTGCGTGCTATAAGAAGCCGCAGCATTCGAAGCATGACGTTGGATGCCTCGCATAGATATGCGCTTCTTCCCCGGCCGTAGCGCATACTATTTCGCCATTCCGTAGCGCACAGACCCGTTAAAATAGCCGTCAGGAAAACGTGCCGTAAGCCTACCCAAGCTTTCATTAAGGGAGCTCTTTTGAGAATAAATACCTTTTCACGAGGGCAGGGCCAATGCGGTTTCAAATTATTAGGAAAACAGCTTAACTTCTGTGGCTAATTAGGCCTACATCCACTCCCTTCTCATCGAAATGCTTGCGTCTTGATGTTCTCATAACAAGAATCATGATCTCAAATAGCTACCTCTCTGGGAAACGTGTAGACTATCTGTGACAGATCGTTTGGACATTTTCTTATAATCAGAGGTGTTCTAGAACTAAAAAGAAAGATATTTGATACAACCACGCCAGCCCCGCAGACCAAAGCTTCACCTGTTTAAAACGCTTTCAAAGAAAAGTATCAAGGGCGGGACTTAGATTGAGCTCGTTCACGTTATTGGCTGTGCCGACAGCAACACATGCTGTGATTGGTCAAACGTCATTGTCAGTTGTGGAAAGTGTTCTGCGGTAGAGCGCTACACAATGATACAGTAACTTGGCGCTACACTTTTCTCCTCGCTCGACACCCCCCCCCCCCCCCCTAAAATTTTCTCCTCGGATCTACACGATTCACAGAAATGACCCATTTTGATTTCAAAACGGCGAAATTCGCCGAAAGGTGAGGGATTTTCATGCCTGATAAAAGGAGACACACATGGAAGAAAACACTGTCAAATAGCACACTGTCATACTCCATTGCCCTTCAAAGCAAACTGTAGCCTACCTTGCACGGTCAATATTATTTGCAATTTCATGTTTCTTCCACTCGCACGCATGGTCTGAGGTGTGCGTAGATTTAGGCACATTTAGATGTTCAAGTACATGTTCATAAATCCCACACTTTGCTCAGGATTGATCGCACGCATGCTTTACGCACAGATCTGTGCCTAAGAACGCTTGATAAATGAGACCCCAGAAATACAAAGTGATTCGTCATCCCTCCTTTGTGCCAAGGCCCTTTACAGACTTGTCAATCAGAACAAAACAGAACACAAGAACACATTTCTTGATCCTTTACTGTATCCACAATGCTTAGCATAGCAGCAAGCGGGTCTTAATTCTCACTTCAACATCCAATAACCACTAAAGGCAGCAATGGTTTTCCATAAACAGTTTTGTATACTGAAAATTGTGCAAAATACTGTAAAAACGAATATGTAAAGGAAAAAGAGTTTTTAAAGACGAATCATTTTCTGAGGTAGGTGGCTCAATGTCTTTTTGCCACACACACACACACACACACACACACACACACACACACACACACACACACACACACACACACACACACACACACACACACACACACACACACACACACTGGATTAATTCCTTAATTATAAATCCTCAAGCCTATTGCTTTTGCTGACAGCAGTCTCAAAATCAGCTTTTAACTGATACCGTACATGTAAGAAATTGAATTAGTCTGGTCAAAGGCAGTCATATTGTGGTGAAATTAGTCATTTCAAGAAAATGTCTGTTGAACAACAATGTCCAATGAGAAGTTCCAGAACTTTCAGTAGTGCTGAAAAATTGCATATTCTGGAATATTCTGCTGTTCTGGAACACAGATGTTGCATGACAAAAGACTTGTGGTATCACACATAGTTGACTTATCACTACTGTTCTCAGTCTTGTTCAGCAAAGTCTATTTGGATGTTGTCTTTTTAAAGTCTCTTTGAATGAACTTTAAGCTAGTTTTAGACTTCTCCTGCACTGAAGTTGACATAGCAGGAACCGCACTACCAGAGGTGAGGGGGTGTTTATAGATCTGCCCTCAACTCTGCACTCCCTGGACAATAGAGGGCGTATCGTTTTTCCCTGCCGAGGACTCTAGGACGTACAATACGTAGATGACGCCAATTCCAGGCCAATCAGGACCTCGCACTGTCCGCTGGCATAACGGCAGACGACGGACATTTCAGCTTGGGAGAACCATACGTTCAGCTCCGCAAGCTGTTCGTTGAGCTCTGTGGCTGGTTTCTGTACGCTCGCAGCCAGCTCAGTACCAGTATGAACCAAGCTTTAGTCAGTTCTGAACCCGGCATGCTGCACGGCATGGATGCCGTTCAGCTGAGCCAGCCCCCAGTCCACTCGTGTGTGGTCTGTTCAAAGTCTGTTTGGATGTATGAACAGACATGGCGTCACCTGGGCCAGGCTATGGTACACAAAGTTAAAACTGCCAACTGCTTTCAACCCTCACTGGCTCTCTTTGGGTCATCAGGGCTTGCACAGTCCTCATCGTTGTCCCTCCTCTTCCTTTTTGTTCCTCTGGGATTTTCTTCATCGTCCTCTTCTTCCTCCTTCACGTCCTGATAATTTCCCTCCTTCGCTTCCTCAATTCTCTGTTGCTCTATTCCATTTCTCTCCTCCTCTTCATCTATTTCCTCCTGGTCTTCCTTCTCGCCCTCTGTATCCTGCTCTTCTTCACCTTCAGTCTGCACCTCCTGAATCTCCTCTTCTTCATCCACCTCATCTTCATCCTCATCCACCTCTTCTTCATTATCATCATCATCATCATTACGTTGTCATCATCTTCCTCCTCTTCCTCCTCCTCAGTGTCCATGTCTCCCCCGGGCTGGATCACCACTTCCACCCCATCACTCTTCTCCACTTCTTCGGTTCCCTTGTCTCCTGGTGCCTGAATAACACACAACCTACAGTGCCCTCCATAATTATTGGCACCCCTGGTTGAGATGTGTTAAAAGCCTTAAAATAAATTCAGTGTTTATTGCAGAAGAATACTGTCACACTGAAAATTGTAGGAAAATGTAACCTTCAACTCAAATGAATTGTAAGAAAATAAAAAAATCCCTGACTAAAAAAAGAATTATTTTTCATTAAATCACCTGTTCCACAATTATTGGCACCCTTAACAATTCCCAGGAAATAAATATAATTGAAGCATTTCTGTCATTTCTACAGTAGTTTACAAAGTTTACCAGAGTATGTAGGAACATTTAATTAGTAATTCATCACTTCCTGTTTCCCTGGGGTATAAATATGACGTGACACCGAGGCCATTTCATTTATCCACTCTTAAACATGGGAAAGACAAAGGAACACAGCATACAAGTGAGGCAGATGTGCGTCGACCTTCACAGGTCAGGCAGAGGCTACAAGAAGATTGCCACTCAACTGCAGCTGCCCATATCCACTGTGAGAGGAATAATTAAGAAGTTCAAAACAACTGGAACAGTGGTAAACAAGCCTGGACGAGGACCCAAGTTTATTTTGCCACCACGCACAGTGAGGAGGATGGTAAGAGAAATCAAAAGATCTCCAAAGCTCACTGTTACAGAATTACAACAAATGGTAGCATCCTGGGGTCACAAAGTCTCCAAATCAACCATCAGGCGCTGTCTACACGCCAACAAGCTGTTTGGGAGGCATGCACGGAGAAAACCTTTCCTCACTCACAATCATAAACGCAAGCGTCTGGAGTTCGGCAAGCGGTATTGGGGCTTCAACTGGGACCGTGTGCTTTGGTCAGATGAGACCAAGATTGAGCTTTTTGGCAACAAACACTCCAAGTGGGTCTGGCGTACCACGAAAGATGCGCATGCTGAAAAGCACCTCATACCCACTGTGAAGTATGGGGGTGGGTCAGTGATGCTGTGGGGCTGTTTCGCTTCCAAAGGCCCTGGGAACCTTGTTAGGGTGCATGGCATCATGAATGCTTTGAAATACCAGGACATTTTAAATCAAAATCTGTTGCCCTCTGCCCGAAAGCTGAAGCTGGGTCGTCACTGGGTCTTTCAGCAAGACAATGACCCTAAACATATGGCCAAATCTACACAGAAATGGTTCACCAGACACAAAATCAAGCTCCTCCCATGGCCATCTCAGTCCCCTGACCTCAACCCCATTGAGAACCTGTGGGGTGAGCTGAAGAGGAGAGTACAGAGGAGAGGACCCAGGTCTCTGGATGATTTAGAGATTCTGCAAAGAGGAATGGCTGAAGATCCCTCTTTCTGTCTTTTCCCATCTTGTGAAACATTATAGGAGAAGATTAGGTGCTGTTTTGTTGGCAAAAGGGGGTTGTACAAAATATTAACACCAGGGGTGCTAATAATTGTGACACACATTATTTGATGTCAAATAATTATTTCTTTATGTGGGATTTTTTCCCCACTGAATAAATGCACTTGTATTGAAGGTTGGATTTTTCTCTTTTTTTCCATTAAGGTCCCATATTATTTAGAAAAAAAATTAAATAATTGGAAGCTAAAAAACACATCTCAACCAGGGGTGCCAATAATTATGGAGGGCACTGCTATTTAGTTCATTGGGAACACTAAGGGCTGCTAGCAGCTTTGGCTGGGCCCGGGACAAAGTCACCAACCCCCAATATAAACAATGTAATGAGGACCCAGTTTCAAGTCCTCCTCCCTGCCTGGGCTGGGACAACATATCCCCCTGCCCCTTCAGTGGTCCAACTAGCGATTGTAAATTAATGCCAAGATCATCACATGCATAAAGTTAGAAATAAATAAATAGGGGTTCCGGTTGGCGAGCGGTATGGAGTAGTGGTGTTTTTTGGGCTCCTGCCACACAACTTATTTCTGACCATCTACTTGCTCAAATTTACTGAAATCAGTGACTACGACTCGTCTTAATGTGTTTTAAGTACACTGCTAGCAGATATGTCTTCTAAACCAAGCAAACAGGACAAGAAAAAAGAACAAGTTTCTGCCGCCGTCGACAACGCTACGTTGGCTAGCATGCTACACAGCCTCAAAGCGGACTTGCTAACTAATCCAGACTCGCTTTCAGCAAGATTTGAAAACAAGCTGGGTGCCATTGAAACGAAGCTTGACGGGATTCAGTCTACAGTGAACAATCATGAACAGCGAATTTCTGATGTGGAATATGGGCTGAATGATTTACAGCGTCTGGAAGCACAGGTGATTGCCCTGGCTGATGACAATGCAAAGCTGAAAGCTAAGGTCTTAGACCTGGAGGGGAGAAGCAGGCGGTGCAATCTTCGCCTCATAGGACTGCCTGAATCGATTGAAGGTACGAGACCAACGGTGTTTTTCTCCAATCTTTTGGTTGAGGTACTGGGGAAAGATGTGCTGCCTTCCCCTCCAGAACTTGAGAGAGCTCACCGTGCGCTCAGAGAAAAACCAGCCGAAGGAGAAAAGCCCAGAGCGGTAATCATTTGTTTTCACAAGTTTCAAACGAAAGAGGCAGTGATCCGTTCAGCCCGGCAAAGACGAGACGAGCTGAAGTACAATGATGCGCCGGTATACATTTACGAAGACTACACCCAAGAAGTACAAGAACAACGCGCAGAATACAAAGAAGTGATGCAACAACTCTACACGCTTCAGCTCAAGCCTTCACTGAAGTTTCCTGCGCGACTGTCTATCAAGTCGGAAAATGGCAAAAGACGGCATCTAAAATCGGTGAGAGCGGCTGAGCAGTTTCTGGCCACGTACAAGGCTGCTTCGAGGACTGAGGAGGACTGATTCAAGCCGGCCCAGCTGAGGTGGTGTTTGTCTGCGAGACGGGTGAGCGAAATGCAGTCAAGTAACGTTGGTGTGAGTTTAAAAAAATGCGAGGCTACAGAGACACTGCGACTACTACGGGCTATGTTTTGTTTCACTTTCATTATGTCACCGTGTGCCCTTGGACATAAGTTTGTGCTTTGTGCTTAAAAGGTGCAGCGACGGGGTGGCAACAGCTGGAGGTGGGCATCGCAATGGGCTGCGCGATCTCCCCAATACTCTTTGTGGCCGCCTTCGAGATCATCCTCCGTGGAGCAAGACAAGTGGCCGGGGGCGTTAAACTACCATCTGGGGAAAGACTGCCTGCATTGAGAGGGTACATGGACGACGTGACCAGCATCTTGCAGACAGCCCCATGCACAACAAGGGTCCTCAAACGCCTAGACGAGCTGACCCGGTGGGCGAGAATGAAGATCAAGCCAGCGAAGTCCAGGAGCTTGTCAATTAGGAGAGGAGTAAGGACTGATAGGGTGGTGTTCATGGCAGGGGGGGGAGAGAATACCCCTGCTATCCGAGCAGCCCATTAGGAGCCTAGGAAGGGATTACACCGCTGACCTCTCGGATAGGCAAATGGGCAAGCTGGTGCACCAACAACTGGGCCACGGCCTGAACAGGATTGACAGCAGCCAACTCCCTGGGAAGTTCAAACTGTGGTGCTACCAGTTCACACTATTCCAGCGTGTGATGTGGCCACTTAAGGTGTGCGAGATTCCATCTACCGCAGTAAGCCGATTAGACAGCATGGCAAACACCTACATAAGGAAATGGTTGGGCCTCCCCCGCTGCTTTTCCAACACAGGGCTGTTTGGGAAGAATGCACTTCAGCTTCCACTGAAGTCAGTGGGCCTTGGCTATAAACAGGAAAAGGCCCGTCTGGTGTTTGATCTCAAGGAGTCCAGGGACCCCAAAGTAAGAGCTGCAGCAGTAGCTGTCCGAACGGGGCGCAAGTGGAGGGCCCAACCCGAAGTGGAGCTGGCTATCAGCAGGCTACAGCACAGAGAGCTCACAGGAAGAGTGCAGGTCGGCCGGGCTGGAGTGGGCTTCGGAGAACCAGTTACCTTCTGGTCAAAAACATCAAGGGAGCAGAGGAAGGCAGACATGTGGACTCGAGTCCAGTGACTTGGACTCGAGTCTGACTCGAGTCAGCGGTGTGAAGACTTGCGACTTGAAATTTCAAGATCAGAAAGGACTTGCGACTCGACTCGACTTGCACGCCTTTGACTCGGGACTCGACTTGGACTTGACAGTTGTAACTTTCAATGACTTGGCGTGACTTGCCATGTTGGGTCTAAAAAAAACCTCCATGTCCAACCCTTGTTTTCAGAATGCAACAGCCCGCCCACATTCTTTGTTTGAATCACGTCATTGTCCTAAGCGGTGCTATGCCATTGGCGGCGGCCAGATGCGGCCGGACGCGGCTGGCCTGGACGCGGCGACCAGCGGCAACAGTGAAACACCATTTGCGAGTCTCCAGAACAAACACAGCCTACATTTTAAACCATCGCGGAAGTTAATTCATCTCCCTCTCTGCCCCAACTCCTTTTGCATTCTTAATAGGGTAGACCAGTGTTTCCCAACCTTTTTTGTCTTGCGTACCCCCTAAGCCTCTTAGTTGTGCCATGAGTACCCCCTAATTCATTTTCTATATCATTTTCTCTGTCCTGATGTGGCTGCTCCATACATTTGTTATAATGATAACACTTTTCCAAGTACCCCCTGCAGTGTGCTCACGTACCCCTAGTGGTACACGTACCCCTGGTTGGGAAACACTGGGGTAGACAATGGAAGTTTGCAGTGTGATCAACAAATAGGCTATTTTCTATCAGTGTTGTAGGAAGTGTGTGTGGTGGGGCGTGATGTGCAACACGCGTCTGTAGGCTACACACGTGAAGCTCTCGCTCTCTCGCCCCTCGCTTACGACAGAAATTCAGTGAGAACCAAGCTGTCTAAATATTTAGCTAAATGGTGATGGACATTGATTGTTGAACATAGGCTATTTAAGCAGTTGAAATTAAAAAAAAAAAACACACACTGCTGACATAACCGAACCACAGGACTTAATATATTGTTGTTTTATAAAAGAGTACGCCTATCCGTTTTGCTTTCCCTGTCCTTTATGAATGCGCTTGCCTTCAGCCCCCGAAGGCTGTTACAGTAGGCTATGTTCCGCTCCCACACACTATGCTTGCGAGTCAGTCGCGAGTTCAAAGTGAAGTGCAGCCTTGCGAATAATTTCCACCATCGCGGACAAAACCACGTTATGATGGATATGTGGCGAGGTAAACGTTACGAATATGGCCTGCTTTTAAGTTTCCCCCAACCCAGGATGTGTCCGTAGGCTATGGCTTGATATCCCAGGGCTATTTCACGACCACAACTCCACGCGCTGAAAATGCATGTTAAGCTCGCGCTTCTCAGTCTAGAAAGAGTAACCTCTCGGTAACATTACATTGACCAGCCACCATCGGTTGAGTATTAGAATCAATACAAAAAGACACGTTTATACATGTCTTAGTCTTCCAGCATGCAATCGAAAATAGACGAGCAGAGAACACTTGGTCTTGCATCCATCAAAAGAGCTCCACCGGTTGCCTTATGCTGGGGGAATGGAAAGGGAAATAATTTAGCCTATAGCCTATTCATGACAGTCTTGCAAAGAGACAAGACAAACGACCAAAATTGTCAAATAATTGGTCAAGGCGCGAGATGAGGAATACTTCATGGCTATTGGAAAAACTTTGAAGAAACTAAGCGCAAGCAACAATGCTTCCCGCGAAGCTTGCGCTTGAGGGCTATAAACAAGCTATGCGCCCCGAACCTCACTGCTTGTTGTTCCATGACTTGAATCGAAACATTTCTAAGGACATCAGGGCTATCTTTGATTCCTGGAATACCGCCTCAGCCAGCTGAAACCAGAGTAGCAGTGTCCCATGTGTCAAATGGTAAGATAATGCCATACATGTTCCTTGAAAGTTTTAAAACTCAGCCTTGACACACTATCATGTCAGCCACATCAGTTCAAACGCAATCTTTAATGCAGCCTATCGTGAAATTTAAATGTAATGCGAGGTAGAGGTTGCAAGCTACTGCTGAGCAGCCCAAGACATACATGGGCATGGGTCGGCTCTCGTGGATAAAAAGCATGTTCTCTCTCGCGTGCTGCTCCCAGCCCAATCCTTGCGCGCGCGAACCTTGTCGTGGTGTCGACACCGCTTTATCTTATGTTTCTCACAGTTCGAACTACATGCTTTGTTTGGTATTTTGGGGGAGTGTGTGGAGTCGCAATTACCGCTGCTTGGAAATGACACGTGTTAGAGCTACACGACGCCAGCACTGGAGAACTGGGATGTAACCCTGTTTTCCAAATTAACAAAAATTAGGAAACATAGAAGCAGAACTTTGTTTGGCTACAATCTATGACCAGGACAGTGAACTTAATCTTTTTGAAGAGGCATGAACAGCATACAAGTGCCTTTGTGGGGGAGGAGAGGGCGATTGGGGAGAACACGGAGACAAGAGCATGGCGCGAGGCGCATATTCGTTCGGGGAAAATGAGAGCGAAATGTTGGATAGGGCATTACACACCTTCCTTCTTCCTACACTGTAGAAGCGCAGAACAAGGTTGCCTCGTTGCCATAACTGACATTCTGCAACGCTAACGCCATGTTTATTTGACAGCGTGCTGGCGAATAGTCTAGTAGCCTAATATAATTAACAAGACGTGGATTAATGACTGTGCAAACAAAGTTCTAGTTAACTTGGACTGTGACGCAGTAAAAATGGTTGGTGAAGGGGGAAAGCGACAATGCCGATATCAGCTTCAACAATAGTAGAGTAGAGTAGAGTAGAGTAGTAGAGTAACTTTATTGGTGCCCAGGGGGGAATTCAGGAAATTCATCATTACTTTACCAGGAATTTAATCCAACTAACTAGGCCTACTTTGTCCTCATTTCTTCTTAGCCCATATGGACAAGTGTCTACTAGGCTAAATGCTGATGGCACGTAGCAGAATAGCCTAGTGCTGCACCATGCATGTGTTCATTGGTGGGTTCACAGTTATGACACTGTCAATGCTCAGCTTTTGGTTCACAGATAATGGGATGAAGTGAACATCATGGACCAGCTGAGACAGGGCTGCCTGCTGAGCTTTGCTGTTAACTC
Source organism: Engraulis encrasicolus (assembly GCF_034702125.1). Lineage (NCBI taxonomy): Eukaryota > Metazoa > Chordata > Actinopteri > Clupeiformes > Engraulidae > Engraulis > Engraulis encrasicolus. Next base: position 28,609,796 of record NC_085875.1, read on the forward strand.
ATCATCCTGTCTCACATGTGTAGCCCCACCCCCCATACGCACACACACACACACGCACGCACACACACGCACACACACACTGGGATCAATTTTAAAAAAAAGAAATTGATTACCCCTGCTGTATGTCATATCTTGATGAGAATGGTGAGCTTAATATGGTACCTTAGGGAAAATGGCGTCTTTTAAAGCCAAACCAAAATGTTTACATTAGTCGAGTGTTACACTACAGTAAAGAGGGGGGGGGGGAGCACCTGTAAGACATGAATAGGCTACTACTTTCACCCTTGGCCTTTGTGGGTAAATTCAAACATAGTACGCTGAAAGTGTGAATCCGCGTTTTCAGGTCGGAAGTGTAATATGCCCCCCTAATGTCTTGACAAAACCTTCCAGCCAAAGCTGCAGCGGCCCTGCCTGTGCTCCTAGTGAAAAAGTTAACCATAGTCCTGTACTTAGCGTTATGATGCTGGAGTCTGTATAACTTACAACCTTGACTAGATATGACCGGCCCACCACAAAGACCAGGGTGGAGTAGTGGAATAGGTTTATGCCATCAGATGATGGAACGGACACACACACATACGCACACATTCTTGCAAACAGGACTATTGGCCTACTGGACAGTAAATATTTGGCATACGGTTGCTCCTTTGTTTAAGTACAAATTCACATGAAATGTATTTTTATGTGAAAAAAAATAAGAAATTAAATGTCATTTTACATACACAGCACAAGCAGTAGTTTGGTTTAGACTGATTTCTCAGCAACTGTTTTAGTAATTGTCATCATTTAACTCAGGTCTCATTATTATACTAATGAATGTATGATCGAAATTGTGATTGCAAATAGAAAATCCCTTTGTGACTTGTTAAGGACTTGAAAAAAATGAGACTTGGACTTGGACTTGACTTGGCTGGGGTACGACTTGGACTTGGACTTGACTTGGTCAGATGTGTCTTGACTTGTGACTTGACTCGGACTTGAGTGGAAAGACTCGAGACTTACTTGTGACTTGCACATTAGTGACTTGGTCACACCTCTGGAGGAAGGCCATGATCGTGGAGGAGGTTGCCCGAGGGGAACAAGAGCAGTACCTCATCAAGGCAGTGGCCCAAGGAAAGCAGGGGGCATGGACCCGGTGGGAGGACACCATCCACAGGGTCGTTAGCTGGCAGGACATCTGGCAAGCCCCACAGGCACGGCTCAGTTTCATGCTCAGGGCAGCATACGACACTCTGCCGTGTCCGCAAAACCTCTCCACATGGTTCGGGAGTGAGGACAAATGCCCTCTGTGTGAAAAGGAGAAAGCAGGCCTCCAACACATCCTGGCATCATGCAGAGTGGCTCTGTCACAGGGACGGCTCAGATGGCGGCACAACCAAGTGCTCAGGAAGTTGGCGGAGCATTTGGAGGTGAGGAGAACCGCTGCTAACTCCTCAGCAAACAGCCAAACACTGAGCATCTCCTTTGTCCGACCAGGAGAGACCCAGCCAATGCCACAAGGCATTCAGCCAAGATCGTTGCTGACTCCTGGAAAGGCGTGGGAGATGCGCGTCGACCTGGACAGGCAACTCAGCTTCCCAAGCGAGATTGTGCAGTCAACCCTAAGGCCAGACATCGTGATGTGGTCCGCTGCTGCCAAGCGCGTCCTCATTATAGAGTTGACGGTTCCGTGGGAAGAAGGAATACCATCGGCACACAAGTTCAAGCGGCTCAAGTACACCGAGCTGGCAGCGGAGTGCAGGGAAGCAGGGTGGGCAGCATCAATACACCCAGTGGAGGTAGGGTGCAGGGGCTTTGTCGGAAGGTCAGCAACCCAGCTTCTCCGCGCTGTGGGAACAATAGGGGCAAGATTGCACCGAGCAATCAAGGCCCTTGCAGAAGAGGTAGAAAAGGCAAGCTACTGGTTGTGCCTAAGGAGGAAGGACAGTACATGGGGTCATACACCCCAGTAGGGTCAGATGCAGGGAGTGGTTGGGAGACGTCCCAAACCACTTGCCCCCCCACCTGGAGATGTTCTGGCTAGGGGGCGAAACGTCGGAGAAAGGTGGCACCAGCTGATGACCCTGCATCTGACCCAAAGTGCACCGGAGGAGGTGCGACAGGCAAATGCCATGCAGGATATACCACCTTAACCTGTACATGCAACTGACACATCCGGGAGACCGGTGACTACTGCGAAAGAGCAGTTGGAAGCCAGGGAAGACTGGCGGGCATCCGGGGAAGACCGGAGGACAGCGGGAGAGACTGCACCAGGAGTGGGCGGTTAGTCACCCTACCCACAGGCTCTCCAAAGGGGTGCCATCCTAACCGACTACGAAGACGAATAAGAAAAAACAACCCGAGGGCCCTCCGAGAGGCGGGGTGGAAGAAGGGCCCACCAGGACAGACCAAACGGTAACGAACGGAACGGATAATGACCATGAGAAAATCCTCCGGAAGTGTAGTTGCGGGTGGCAGAAAGTGACTTCAGTTAGAGGCTTGCATATCCATCAGGGAAGGATGAAGTGTAGCAGGCAGCCCAGACAGCACGATCGCACTGCTTCGGCAGGTCAGACGGCAGGGACCCAAAGCCAGGGAGCAAACCACAGTGCAGCAGGACCCGACAGTGCTGGAAGGGCGACGGCAGAGGAGGCTGGGCAAGAGATGGAGACAACAGGCCTCGATGAAGGACACACTGTACCTTCTTCTACCACACAATCAGGAAGCAAGCCCAAACGACTGGAACAGCGTAGCAAGATCAAGTGGCCAAAGGCAAAAGAACGAGATGTGTGGAGCAAACTTGACAGAGACCTGACGGGCATCCTAGAACATGCCTTACGAGGTAAAGTTGAGGACAAGCTGAAGACCCTAAGTAACATCTGCTTCCAGGAGTGCAAAGAGAGGTTCGGAGTGGTCACTGGAAAGCAAGCCACACATCAACTTCCTAAGCAGAAAGGACGAAGGGAGAAACAGATCGAGGAGCTCCTCTGCAACAGACGCCATCTCCGGAAAAGGTGGAGGAAAGCAATCCCAGAAGAGAAACCTGGGCTCAAGCTACTCTGGGACGAACTAAAGCAGAAGCTTGCAAAACTGCGCCGCGCAGACCGGATTAGAAAGAGGAGAAAGAGGAAGGAAAAGGAGAGAAGAGCCTTTTTCAAGGACCCTTTCAAATACGCCAGACAGCTGCTTGATGAGAAGCGGAGTGGAAAGCTGGACATCTCCAAGGAAGAACTGGAGCAGTATGCCAAGTCCAGCTACACTGATGCAGCCAGGGACACACCACTGGGTTCCCCAGGTTACATCCCACATCCACCACCACCATCAGCTTTGACATCTCTCCCCCAAGACAAAGCGAGCTTGCAGAGGTCCTGAGGAAAGCAAGGTCAGCCTCAGCACCTGGGCCGAACGGACTGTCGTACAAGTTCTTCAAGAACAGCCCACGGGTGACAGCAGTTTTGTGGAGGCTAATGAGAGTGGCGTGGAAGAAGGGATCCATCCCATCTGAGTGGTAGCAGGCAGTTGGCGTATTCATCCCGAAGGAAGCAAACTCCTCCACCATCAATCAGTTCAGAAGCATCGCGCTACTGAACGAGGAGGGGAAGCTATTCTTTTCGATCCTTGCCAGGAGGATGGCCAACTTTCTGGAGGGAAATGGGTACATTGACACGAGTCGCCAGAAGGCAGGGATCCCAGGGTTCCCGGGATGTACAGAACATTCAGCTGTGATCTGGGAGCAGATCCAACGGGCCAAAAGGGAGCGCACTGACCTCCATGTGGTGTGGCTAGACTTGGCCAATGCGTACGGGTCAGTACCACACAAACTGATCGATTACGCACTGGAATTCTTCCACGTTCCAATGTCGGTCAGTACCATCATAGCCAAGTACTTCAGCAACCTTCACATGTGCTTCACCTTAAAAGGTGCAGCTACGGGGTGGCAACAGCTGGAGGTGGGCATCGCAATGGGCTGCGCGATCTCCCCAATACTCTTTGTGGCCGCCTTCGAGATCATCCTCCGTGGAGCAAGACAAGTGGCCGGGGGCGTTAAACTACCATCTGGGGAAAGACTGCCTGCATTGAGAGGGTACATGGACGACGTGACCAGCATCTTGCAGACAGCCCCATGCACAACAAGGGTCCTCAAACGCCTAGACGAGCTGACCCGGTGGGCGAGAATGAAGATCAAGCCAGCGAAGTCCAGGAGCTTGTCAATTAGGAGAGGAGTAAGGACTGATAGGGTGGTGTTCATGGCAGGGGGGGAGAGAATACCCCTGCTATCCGAGCAGCCCATTAGGAGCCTAGGAAGGGATTACACCGCTGACCTCTCGGACAGGCAAATGGGCAAGCTGGTGCACCAACAACTGGGCCACGGACTGAACAGGATTGACAGCAGCCAACTCCCTGGGAAGTTCAAACTGTGGTGCTACCAGTTCACACTATTCCAGCGTGTGATGTGGCCACTTAAGGTGTGCGAGATTCCATCTACCGCAGTAAGCCGATTAGACAGCATGGCAAACACCTACATAAGGAAATGGTTGGGCCTCCCCCGCTGCTTTTCCAACACAGGGCTGTTTGGGAAGAATGCACTTCAGCTTCCACTGAAGTCAGTGGGCCTTGGCTATAAACAGGAAAAGGCCCGTCTGGTGTTTGATCTCAAGGAGTCCAGGGACCCCAAAGTAAGAGCTGCAGCAGTAGCTGTCCGAACGGGGCGCAAGTGGAGGGCCCAACCCGAAGTGGAGCTGGCTATCAGCAGGCTACAGCACAGAGAGCTCACAGGAAGAGTGCAGGTCGGCCGGGCTGGAGTGGGCTTCGGAGAACCAGTTACCTTCTGGTCAAAAACATCAAGGGAGCAGAGGAAGGCCATGATCGTGGAGGAGGTTGCCCGAGGGGAACAAGAGCAGTACCTCATCAAGGCAGTGGCCCAAGGAAAGCAGGGGGCATGGACCCGGTGGGAGGACACCATCCACAGGGTCGTTAGCTGGCAGGACATCTGGCAAGCCCCACAGGCACGGCTCAGTTTCATGCTCAGGGCAGCATACGACACTCTGCCGTGTCCGCAAAACCTCTCCACATGGTTCGGGAGTGAGGACAAATGCCCTCTGTGTGAAAAGGAGAAAGCAGGCCTCCAACACATCCTGGCATCATGCAGAGTGGCTCTGTCACAGGGACGGCTCAGATGGCGGCACAACCAAGTGCTCAGGAAGTTGGCGGAGCATTTGGAGGTGAGGAGAACCGCTGCTAACTCCTCAGCAAACAGCCAAACACTGAGCATCTCCTTTGTCCGACCAGGAGAGACCCAGCCAATGCCACAAGGCATTCAGCCAAGATCGTTGCTGACCCCTGGAAAGGCGTGGGAGATGCGCGTCGACCTGGACAGGCAACTCAGGTTCCCAAGCGAGATTGTGCAGTCAACCCTAAGGCCAGACATCGTGATGTGGTCCGCTGCTGCCAAGCGCGTCCTCATTATAGAGTTGACGGTTCCGTGGGAAGAAGGAATACCATCGGCACACAAGTTCAAGCGGCTCAAGTACACCGAGCTGGTAGCGGAGTGCAGGGAAGCAGGGTGGGCAGCATCAATACACCCAGTGGAGGTAGGGTGCAGGGGCTTTGTCGGAAGGTCGGCAACCCAGCTTCTCCGCGCTGTGGGAACAACAGGGGCAAGATTGCACAGAGCAATCAAGGACCTTGCAGAAGAGGCAGAAAAGGCAAGCTACTGGTTGTGGCTAAGGAGGAAGGACAGTACATGGGGTCATACACCCCAGTAGGGTCAGATGCAGGGAGTGGTTGGGAGACGTCCCAAACCACTTGCCCCCCCACCTGGAGATGTTCTGGCTAGGGGGCGAAACGTCGGAGAAAGGTGGCACCAGCTGATGACCCTGCATCTGACCCAAAGTGCACCGGAGGAGGTGCGACAGGCAAATGCCATACAGGATATACCACCTTAACCTGTACATGCAACTGACGGACTGCCTGTTCAATCAGTGCCCATGGGAAAGACTAGGAATCGTAGTGACCTCACCTCTGTGTCGTAACAGTATCTTTAGTTTTTTGTTTGTTTACTGAAGCCTTAATGTGTAGGCTAAATATGCATGAAACGGCGTGAAGTTTAACACACACTGTTCTGTGTGGGTTTTTTTTTCTTTTCTTCAGAGCTAGGCTACTGTTATTGCCTAGTCTATGTTCACTCATTTTAGAATCATCCGTGTAGAATGGTTAAATTTACTTTTCTATAAACACACTTAAATTATTGTGTGGTGGGAATAGAGTGGAGTAGAGCCCCGGGAGTTTTTGCTAAGTGAAGATGGCACGTTTGTGCAGGGATTATGGGTATAAGGGGTTACTGGGAGTGGGTTGTACTGGGGACAGGTGGGCACAGGGCTTTTATTTTATTTTTATTTTTATTTTTGTTTTGGTTTTTCCCCTCCTTTCTTTTTCTCCTCCCTTTCTATCTCTCAGATATTGTGCTCTTGCAGGTGCTTCTTTTTCATGCACATTAATATCATGGTGTATTGAGTATAATTCACACAGAATTCAATGTTTACATGGATAGTAAAACGTCAATGAATAATATCCGTTTCATGTCATGGAACGTCAAAGGGGCAAACCAAGCAACAAAAATAAATAAGATTATGTCTCATATTCAGGGGTTGAGAGGCGAGGTGGTGTTTCTGCAGGAGACACACTTGCGTACAGAGGAAATTCTACGTATTAAAAGGGGCCAGTTTAATCAACTATATCATTCCAAGTTCAGTGACAGGGCTAGGGGGGCTGCAATTTTGATTCAACGTCACATTCCATTTCAGTTAGAAAAACTTGTAGCTGACTCATCTGGTAGGTTTGTCATAGTATCAGGACAGCTGTGTAACACCCCTGTTATCTTAGCCAGTGTTTATGCACCAAACTGGGATGATGATAAATTCATATCTAAGTTTTTCACATCCATGCCCAATATTGACACTTATCAGGTAATTGTAGGCGGGGACTTCAATTTTGTGCAGCACCCCAATTTGGACAGATCTTCAACCAGACCACACCCCCTTACAAAGTCAGCCAAACTACTTTCATCCACTGCATCACAGCTGGGTTTTTCAGACCCATGGAGATTTAAATTTCCAGACAAGAAACCATTTTCTCTCTTTTCACCCGTCCATCATTCTTATTCTAGAATAGACTTTTTCCTCTTAGACAACAGGTTACTCTCTAATATATGCTCATGTGACTATCATAGTATTATAATTTCAGATCATGCTCCCACATCTCTAGACATTTCTTTTCCAACTTACAGACGTCCTCTGAAGCGATGGAGATTCAACTCAAGTCTACTAGCTAATGACCTCTTTGTTGATCATGCAACAACCGCCTCTCAAGTGTTTTTTTTACAATAAATGACACTCCAGATGTATCAAGGGGCACTTTATGGGAAACTTACAAGGCATATTTTAGAGGTTATGTAATTTCTTATACAGCTTACCTTAAGACAACAAATGTGAAAAGACAGACAGAGTTAACACAAATGATCCTTGAAGTCGATAATGAGTATTCTACAAACCCAGATCCTGCACTCTACAAAAGACGGTTGCAACTTCATTCTGAACTAGGTCTGTTAACCACCAGTGAAGCAGAATTGCAACTGCGTAAATCCCAACAGAAATTCTTTGAGTCAGGAGATAAGGCTGGCAAACTCCTTGCCCAACAATCCAGAACAGCTGCTGCCTCTAGGCTAATCCCAGCAATAAAATCACCATCTGGTACCACCCTTACTGACCCAAAAAGTATAAATGAAACATTTGCAAAATTTTATTCTGATCTATATACATCTGACCACCCGCAGTTGAATACTCCAAATACATTTAAGGACATTGTTTTCCCAACAATAGAAGAAGAGTGGGTAGATAAATTAGCTAGCCCAACATCTCCATCTGAGGTTGCAAGTGCGATCAGGGCTTTACAAAGTGGCAAGTCACCCGGCCCAGATGGTTTCACCGTAGAATTTTTCAAGAAATTTTCCCCACTTATCTCTAAAATTTTAAGTGATGTTTATAATGAGGCTTTATCTGCTGGCCGACTACCCCCGACTTTAAATGATGCTACTATTTCTCTACTACTAAAAAAGGATAAGGACCCACTACTCTGTAGTAGCTTCAGACCCATATCACTCTTAAATGTTGATTACAAGATTCTTGCTAAACTTTTATCTCTTCGTCTTCAACAGATTCTGCCAGAAATTATCTCACCAGACCAAACGGGTTTTATGTTGGGTAGACACTCATTTCATAACACTAGAAGGCTTTTCAATATACTCAACACCTCCAGCTCCAGCATACTAGAGGTCGTGGTGTCGCTCGACGCTGAAAAGGCCTTTGACAGGGTAGAATGGGTTGGGCTCTGGCTTCATTTCATGGGTCAAATTGCTTTATTCATCCCCAGTTGCTTCTGTACAAACAAACAATACATTCTCTCCTCCTTTTCATCTCCAACGTGGTACAAGACAAGGTTGTCCACTATCTCCTTTATTGTTTGCCATAGCTATTGAACCGTTAGCGATCTGGTTGAGATCTGATCAGGGGTTTCAAGGTATCCTTCGCCACAACACTGAACATAAATTATCTTTATATGCCGATGACTTGCTCCTTTATGTGTCCAATCCATCCACTTCACTCCCTGTCATCTTAGAAATCTTAAAAAAGTTTGGCCAATTGTCTGGCTACAAACTCAATTTTGGCAAAAGTAAAATATTTGCATTAAACGATTTAGTTGGGGTTCTCCCAGACAGCATTTCTCCTTTCAGAAGGGCAGACAATAGTTTTAAATATTTAGGTGTAATCATAACCAAGACTCTGACAGACACTTTTAATAAAAATGTTGTCCCTCTGCTTGGTAAGGTTGAGGATGATTTTAGTAGATGGTCAACCCTTCCTCTGTCGTTGGCTGGCAGAGTGAACCTTGTTAAGATGGCCATATTGCCAAAGTTTCTCTATCTCTTTCAGCATATTCCTGCACTCATTTCAAAAAAGTTTTTGACAAATTGGACAAATCAGTGTCTACATTTCTCTGGGCAAGTAAACCTGTGCGTATGCGGAAAAAAATCTTACAACTACCCAAAAGAGTAGGGGGTCTTGCTCTGCCCAATTTTTTACATTATTACTGGGCAGCCAATATTCATAAATTGCTATATTGGACCGACCAATCCACGACCAACCAGCCTGCTTGGGTAAAAATGGAACTGTCTTCTTCTCAGTCCTCATTGAGGGCATGGCTTTGCTCCCCCCTCACTTTATCAACAGTGAACGCAAGCCAAAATCCAGTAGTCAAACAGTCCCTCAAAATCTGGTTGCAATTCAGAAAGCATTTTGGCTTGAGAGACTGCTCAATTTATGCACCAATACTAAACAACCATAACTTCAAACCATCTACTATGGACTCTGCTTTTAAATTGTGGCATGACAGGGGCATTGTGTCAATTAATGATCTTTATGATGGTGGCACATTTATGTCCTTTGCCGGTTTATCGACCAAATTTAAACTTCCTCCCTCTCACCTCTTTAGATTTTTTCAAATCAGAGACTTTGTTCAGAAAAATTACCCTGAGTTTCCAAATCTTCCTGTACAGACTGTAGCTGATAACCTTTTCTTGATGGACCCCAATCAGAGGGGGAATATTTCAGAAATTTTTAGGGCGCTAGACTCCACTACCGCTGTCTTTCCTCAACAAACAAAAAACCTGTGGGAACAAGATCTAGGTCTGACTCTTGAGGTGGACTAAGATCTTACAATTGGTACACTACTCCTCTATCTGTGCACGACATGGTCTAATTCAATGTAAATTAATACACAGGATTTACTATACAAATCACAGACTGTCAAAATTCTACCCCAATGTTGCAGACACTTGTAATAGATGTAAGCAGTCTCCTGCTGACCTCATACACATGTTTTGGTCATGCCCGAAGCTGAAAACTTTTTGGTCTGCAATATTTGGTACCCTCCACAAGGCCTATGATGTGGGGGCGGATCCCCATCCTCTCCCAGCCATTTTCTGTATCATTCAAACTAAATCTTTTTCTAGCAAAGCCCAACACTGTATGGCTTTCTGTAACAATAGGAAAAGTTGGAGGGCTACGGCGTTTTTAGTTGGTAGTCCGAAGGTGCTCTTTGGTCAAAAAATAGGATGCAAAAGAAACGAAGTATCCAAGGCACTCTTCCCAAAAAAGTTAAAATAGCTTTATTAAATGGCTAAATCATTGTAGAAAAGTTAAAAACGCCAACATGTTTCGGCCAAGGAGTGGCCTTCATCAGGGCAGAGTCAATACTGAAGCGTCACTGGCGCAGGTAACAAAAGAAAAGTTTGACAGGGGTTTGACAGGTGATTGACAGGTAGGCGGAAATTGGTCATGACGCACCGCCTCCTCGTCGTCCTAAAAACACACACAACTAGGAGAGAAAAAGTGAAAGAATGAAAATGAAACAAAATAATCAATACAGTATTCATGAAACAGTATAAAACAGGGGGTTCCCCTATATCAAGTCAAGATTACAACGCAGTGTACTAGCTATAGAAAAGGCATCATCTCAAATGAATCATTCAGTCCAGGAGTTGACGTGGCATTTAATTTATATATCCACCTATTCTCTTTTTGATTCAATATTTTTTGTCTGTCCCCTCTCCTAGGGGTAGAAGGGACACAGTCAATGCCCATAGCACTGAATTTAACCGTTTTGTTATTGTGGGTCTCCACAAAGTGCCTTGTCATAGCATATTCGCAGTTACCAACCCGTGCCGCATATTTATGTTCAGAAAGGCGGTCCTGGAAGCGTCTCTTAGTGCGTCCCACGTAAAAAGCCTCACATAATCCACATTGCAGAATGTAAATCACATGGGTGCTCTTACAATTTATAAAGTGCCTGGTAGGATATGTAGCAAGAGTGACAGGGTGGGTAAAGCCTTTTGTCTTAGAGACAATGTCGCAAACATTACAGTGTCCACATTTAAAAGTGCCATTGGGCACCGTGGGTAACCATGTACTTTTTTTTTTGCCGGCGTATAACTTCTCACCAGTCTGTCCCTCAATGTAGGGGCTCTCCTATACGTGAAAATAGGTCGTTCATCAAAAATATTTTGCAAGGAAGTATCGCATTTCAACATATCCCAATTAGATTTAATCGCATTGACTATAGACGGCGCATTGGTGCTATAGCGCGTCAAAAAGAATACCCTATCCTGTTTAGCAGGTGCGGGTTTACGTGTCAATAAAGAGCTACGTTCGATGGAGTTGGCTCTCTCCAGCGCCATATTCAAGGTATTAGATGAGTAGCCGCGCTGAACAAAACGACCATACATTTCTTTACTTTTTAAGTCATAGTCACGTGAGTCATCACAAATTCGTCGTAATCTTTGGAACTGCCCGAAAGGGATGTTCTTAATTAATGAGGGGGGGTGAAAACTTTTCGCATGTAAGACAGTATTCTTGTGAGCCTCTTTTCTAAAAATACTTGTGTGTAGGTAGCCATCCTCATCTTTATAAATTTCAAGGTCCAAAAAGTTTATCTTTTCTTTACTGTAGTCTAAAGACAATTTGATATTCTGGTTGGCCGCATTCAGGTAACTATGAAAAGCCAGTAGTTCATTTTCATTACCATCCCACCATAAGATGACGTCATCAATATAACGGGCCCACCATCTGATCTTATCTTTAAATATGTTGTCATTAGTAAAGACAACATCTTCCTCCCACTTCCCCATGAACAATCCCGCATACGATGGGCTAAAACACGCCCCCATTGCGCAGCCTTTAATTTGCTTAAAAAGTTGGTCCTGAAACAAAAAAATGTTATTGTTCAATGTCCAGTCTGTTAACTTGACCAAGAAGTCAGTGGGAGGGCTGTGTGGGAGTGGGCGTCTGTCGAGAAAGTGTCTTAAAGCAGCGAGCCCTTGGTCGTGATCAATGTTCGTGTAAAGCGCCTCGACATCCATGGTCACCAGAAGCGCATCTGGACCAATAAAGTTATGGTCCCTTATTTGGCATAGAACATCAGTGGTGTCCTGTATGTATGCTGGTAGTGATGGTAGAAGTGGTTTAATAAAAAAGTCCACATACTTGGAAATGGGTTCCATCAGTGTATCATTCCCTGAGATCACTGGTCTTCCCGGTGGGTTTGTCATACTCTTGTGCACCTTAGGGAGGAGGTAGAACGCTGCCATCCGTGGGTGGGGTTTAAAAAGAAAATCCAGTTCCTGCGTGGAGATCAACTCGTTATCTTTTGCCTGGAGAAGTATTTCGTGGAGGTCCTTCACTAAAGTCTCCGTTGGGTTACTTTTCAAAGGAACATAAAAAGCAGTGTCCCCCAACTGTCTCTGGGCCTCTTCAATGTATTGGTCGTATCTCAACACAACCAGAGCACCACCCTTGTCCGCTTTCCTAATAATAATGTCCTTATTATCTGTCAATTCTTTTAAAGCAGCTCGCTCTTCCACAGTCAGATTAGGCTGACGCTGTTGGCTTTTGCTGGTCAAGATTTTCTCCACCTCGTAATTCACTTTTTTCTCAAACGTCTCCAAAGTAGCATTCTGCACTCTTGGGCAAAACTGTGATCTAGGTTTGAAAGGGGTTAAAGTGGTGCGTGTATCCATATAAATTGACGGCCGTGCTGGGTTTAGTTTATACCAAGCTTTAAGATGTAAACTTCTATAAAACCTAAATAGGTCGATCTTGATGTCAAAGTCATTAGAAGTATTTGTGGGAGAAAATGATAATCCTTTAGAGAGTAGTTTAGTTTGTATATCCGAAAGTGGGGTACCTGTTAAGTTAATCACCGTGTCTGTGACAGTGTCCGTGTCCTGGTGGCATAAGGGTTTCTTTCGTCCTCTCCTCGTTCCTTTTTTCTTCCTTCTTTTTTCTGTTTGCCTTTGCCCCCATATCTGGGGGCTTTGCCGTTTCCCGCATAAGTATCCCTAGGGTCGTAACCAGAGGAGTGCCCCCCCTGGTCCTCCTCTTCACTGGTGAAATTGAAAGACACGGTGCGCGCACCGCGTCTTAGTGGTTCTTGGTTAAGCGGTGATCTCCGTTTCGGCCAAAAGTAAACCTTATTCTCTTTGTAGTCCCACTCGTCGCGTTTCAATTTACTAAGTTTCTCCCGTTTCACTTGTTCTTTGAACCTTGTCATGTTTTCGTCGAGTTTGGCCAAAGATTTCTTAATTTCCTCACTTTTGATATCTTCTATCTTTTTATTCAGTTCCTCCATCTCTTTCTGAATAACTTCTTGGTCCTTCTTCGCTTCCTCTATCAAGAGGAGCATCAGGTCAGATGAGCACTTGCTCAAGATGGCCTCCCATTTCTGTCTGAAATCTCCATTGTCTTTGGAGCCTGTTGCTGGAAACTTTTTGATGCGAAGTCCTCTGGGAATTATTCCTTTTCTCCAATAATCCGACAATTGAATGGAATTCAAGTCAAGTTTAATGTCCTTTTCTCTCAGTCGTTTTAGATCATGTAGTAAATCCCGATAGTCCTGGTTCCCCTGCGTTTCTGTATCAACTTCATCAAGTAGAGAAGCGCTGGTAATAATCCGCTTTCCTTCATCATTGGTATACGCAAAAGTAGAAGCCATTCTTAGTGTTCTTCAGCAGTAAATAGGTAAAAAGTAACGCTCAACACGGTTAAGTGGAGCACCTCCAATGCAAACAAAACTGGAACAATAGTAATAGGAACTGTATGGCTTTCTGTTCTTTACTGGCAAGGCGTTTAATTTTGCTTAACTGGAAACACACTGCACCTCCCTCTTACAGTCGTTGGGTTAAAGAAATTCTGTTTAACTTGAAGTTGGAAAGGCTTAGGTTTTCCCTTAATGGTTCATTAAGTAAATTCAACAGGACTTGGGACCCCCTGCTGTCCCTTATAGACACTCTAGACATTGAACCAGAAGAGACACAGGTCTGAGGTTTCTATTTTATTTTATCATTATTATTTTGTTACTATTTGTTTATTTTGTATTATTATTTATTCATTCTTATCCCTTTAAGTTTTTTTTATTTATTTATTTATTTAATTTGTATTATTATTATTTTTAAATCTCTGTCATTAATCCTTTTTCTTCCTGTCATTTGTAATTTTAATTGAATTTCATTCATGCGCTGTGCTTAACATGGGGTTGTTGGACTTCCGGTGACGTCATGTGCTGAACAGCACCCAAAAAGTTGAGCTCCGTCCAAAAAAATACTAAATAACCTAACTTAGTTATTACTCGACGTTATATGACATATCGAAGATGGCAACAACAAGAAAAGCCTCGACTGCAAAGCCAGATACTTCGAAAGAGAAAAATGATACTCCGAATCCGAAACCAGGTCAGCAGACTCAGCACGAGGCGAGAGGCAATGGTGGCTCATTTGAGGCTAAAATATTAGCGGAGCTAGCAAAGATCAGATCTGAGAATTTGGAAGGACATAATCAAACCCTCAGGAAGCTAGAGACATCAATGGCAGAACTGAAAGGGGAAATGACAAGACTAGAGAGAAGAACTACAGAGGTAGAAGAACGCGTAAGTGCTACTGAAGATGAGGGAAGACGGTACGAGAGGGCCATACGCTATCTGCTACGCAGAGAGAAAGATTTGACTGCCAGGTATGATGACCTACAGAACCGAATGAGACGTAACAACATGAGAATCTACAGGGTACCTGAGGGGAGCGAGGGGAGAGACGTGAGGAAATTCGTCGAAGAGTTGATACACGCAGTGCTAGACCCAATGCCAGACGTCTCTATACAAATAGAAAGGGCACATCGCTCATTGACATCTGAGGCAAAGAAACCCAATGATCCTCCCAGGTCCCTGATCGTCAGGTTCCTTGACTTCACCGTCAAAGAGAAGATATTACGACAAGCTTGAAGCCAAACATTAGTATACAATGATGAGCAAATATACTTTGACCACGATTATTCTCCGGAATTGCAAAGGAAGAAAAAGAAGGGCATTAAAGCGAAGTGCATTTATCCAGCACAACTCAAATTGACCATGGAAACGGGAGAACACACGTTCTCCACGCTGAAGGATGCCCTCCCAAAACTGGCCGAGTACAACATCTATCCAAAGATCGGTGAAAGAACGCAGGTGGAGGATGAACTGCGCCTCGGCGGGTGGCAAGTCGTGGGTGAGACGGAAGAGGCAGCAGTGGTTGGCGAACCATCCGCGGAACGCGAGGCTATTGAATAAGTGGGGGGAGTCATCATCGTCGAGAGTTTTTTTTTAATTATTTTAAAATGCACCAAACGTTAGGACTATCATCGCTTTTTCTTTTCACTGGATGGAGCTCAACTGAACTGTGAGTTGGCCACACTCGCATTGAGCAGCAACCGACGCGAGAGCGAGACGGCAGCAGCAAAGACACTTTGTGTGAACCCCACAGAGGACCTGTCACCATCCTCTGCCCAGGATACACCGGGATATGGTTTGCTTAAATTACAGGGCCTGGTTTTCTTACTGTGTTATAGGCTTTTAGCAAACATATTGGGCATGTGGAAGTTAACTGTTCTGGTTTTTACATGTTTTATATTTTGTTTTATTTGTTATTGTCACCTGGAAAATAGGTCTACTAGTTGGGTT
Organism: Engraulis encrasicolus; assembly: GCF_034702125.1. Lineage (NCBI taxonomy): Eukaryota > Metazoa > Chordata > Actinopteri > Clupeiformes > Engraulidae > Engraulis > Engraulis encrasicolus. Next base: position 28,625,369 of record NC_085875.1, read on the forward strand.
ACTGATGCAAAAAAAAGGTTATTACATGGGTTTAAATGCAAAAGGAATATGAAACAGCATAATAACAGGTATGAATAGTTTGAATTTTATTACTTACAATGTGAAGGGATTAGGCAACCCAATTAAAAGGAAAAAAATATTGAGCCATCTAAAAAAATTACAATGTTCTATAGCAATGCTCCAGGAAACTCACTTGTCAGAGAAAGAGCACCTTAAACTTAAAAGGGAATGGGTGGATCAAGTTTTTAGTTCGTCATTTGAAAATGGGAGAAGGCGAGGGGTGGCCATACTCTTTAATAAATCAGTATATTTCAGTCATACAGAAATGGTTAGAGATAAGGAGGGTAGATATATTATTGTAAAAGGAGATATAAATGGCATAAAACTAACTCTGCTCAATTTATATGCCCCAAATGAGGACAGCCCTGATTTTTTTAAAGATATAGCTGGATTACTAGCAGATGTGATGGAAGGTTTGGTTTTAATTGGCGGAGATTTTAATTGTATCTGGAACCAATATATGGATAAGTTGCCAGCAGGGGGCAGCACTATATCTAGAAAGTCATCTACACTGCATGCAATGGCAAGTGAACTTGGCCTAGTAGATGTATGGAGGCGTTTACATCCCAGAGAAAAAGATTTCACCTTTATGTCACAGGTACATGGCAGCTATTCCAGGCTGGACATGATGCTAATATCAGGACCAGATCTGTATAGGGTTAAAGAGTGCAAAATAGAGCCAATCACCATATCAGACCATGCGCCAGTCACCTTAAAGATGGAACTAGGGCCAAAAAAATCCTTTAGGTACTGGAGACTCAATGTATCATTACTTAATGATGAAATTATTAAACAAGAAATTCGCCAGGAATTAAAACACTATTTTGAGGCAAATGAAGATGACACAATTTCTCCAGTAACCTTGTGGGAAGGGGCTAAGGCTGTGATGAGGGGTTGTATTATTGCAATTTCATGTAGACTAAAAAAGCAGAGGGTGAATAGTCAGAACAAACTAGAAGAAAAAATAAAGCAACTAGAAAGAGAACATCAACAATCTAACAAAGAGGACACTTTACAGGCTATGAAAGATACAAGGAAAGAATTGGATGACCTATTAACATATAAAACAGAAGGGGCTTTAAGATTTATAAATAGAAAATACTACGAAATGGGAAATAAAGCAAGTCGACTACTAGCATTCCAACTACGAAAAGCGCAAAGTAGTAGGGCAGTTCACAAAATTAAAAGCCCTGATAATGGTGAAACCCTAACACAACCCACAGACATCACAAAGGCATTTGCCATGCATTATAGAAAACTATACGAGGAACAGTCAGACCCACAAAGAAATGAGAAGATGGAGTCTTTTTTCAGCTCCATCGATTTGCCTAAACTCACATCAGAAGAGGCAGACATGGTGTCAATGCCAATCACAGAAGAAGAAATAAAAAATACTATTGCACAACTCAAAAATAACAAATCTCCTGGAACCGATGGTTTCTCAGGGGAATATTATAAAGCCTTTGTAGGTGAGCTGACCCCAATCCTGTGCAATGCTTATAATTATGCATTAGAAAAAGGACAAGCACCTGCATCTTGGTCAGAGGCAATCATAAGTGTTATCCATAAAGAAAATAAGGACCCAACCCTATGTGCATCATATCGCCCCATTAGCCTTCTGTGTGTTGATTTTAAAATCCTCACTTCAATAATAGCAAAAAGAATTCAGAAAATCATTCACAAGTTGGTAAAGCCTGACCAAACTGGGTTTATCACAAATCGACATGGTGTTGATAATGTGAGGAGAGCCCTACATTTACAGTTTATTGCAGCCAAAAGAGATACTCCTTCAGCACTTCTCAGTTTGGATGCCCAATCTGCGTTCGATAGAATTTCTTGGGCTTTCCTACTACATACTCTACGACACATGGGCTTCAATGACACGTTTACTAACTGGATACGCCTGTTTTACAAAGACCCTAAATCTAGGGTGAGAGTAAATGGGTATTGCTCAGACTTTTTTCCACTTAGCCGTGGCACTCGCCAAGGAGACTCCTTATCTCCTTCTTTATTTGCCTTAAGCATAGAGCCACTTGCAGAACTAATAAGATCAAATCCTCTCATACTGGGCATCCCTGATGATGGAGGGAGTCAACACAAATTAGCTCTTTTTGCTGATGACATATTGTTATTTATAGAAAGGCCCATGGATTCAATCCCTGCACTCTTAGATAGCCTAAATAAATACAGTGAAATATCTGGATATAAGATAAACACTAGCAAATCAGAAGCAATGATGATACGTGGTGAATGGCCTCAACAACTAGACAGTATAGTATCATTTAAGAAATCCAAAAATGGGTTTAGATATTTAGGAGTTATCCTGACACCGAAACCATCACAGCTTTTCCACTATAATTTTGACAAACTAATTAAAGAGATCTACCAAGATCTAAGCAGATGGGATGTGCTACCTCTGTCCTTCTTTGGAAGAATAGAATCTGTAAGAATGAATGTTTTACCTAGGCTCCTCTTTTTATTTCAATCTTTACCGATTTTGATTCCACAAAGAACAATTAAATGTCTTGAAAAGCGTATCTCAACATTTATTTGGCAAAATAGAAGGCCAAGAATACGCCTAAAAATACTGATGGCAAGCAAAAAAAAAGGGGTGGGCTGGGTTTGCCTAATCTTAAACTATATTACTGGGCAGCCCAACTCAGGGCGATAGTGGTATGGATGACCAATGCTGAAGAAACTGGATGGCTATCCATTGAACAGAATTCTTTGACTGGGATACCATTGTCTGTACTTCCTTTTCTGGACCGAAGGGCTCAGAAAAAGATAAAAATAGAAAATATGTGGGTTAAACATACACTTAAGATTTGGAACACTGTACAAAAACAAATAAAAGGCTCTGTGGCATTATCAAGGGTGATGCCTATTTTGGGAAACTTTGATTTTCTCCCATCACTAACAGACATGGCATTTAGGAGATGGGCAGAAAAGGGTCTAGTCACCATTGACCAATTGTTTGAAAACAACACACTTAGATCATTTTCACAACTCCAGGAAAAATTTGATCTGCCTATGAATGACTTGTTTAGATTCATGCAGATACGAAGCTATCTCACCAGACACTCCGACTGGGATTATATAAAAAGAGATCCAATGGAAGTTGAAAGTTATTTTATCATGGTTTCTCAACATAAAGTTTCATCAAAACATCAAGTGTCGTATATTTATAAAAGTCTTTTGACAGACACCTCAGACAATACCTTACATATTAAAAGTGAGTGGGAATTAGAACTTAATGCAATTATAGAAGATGAAGCGTGGGAAAAAATTTGTTTAGCAAGTCATAAAGGGATTGGGAGCCAAATGTGGAAAGAATTTGACTGGAAAGTGAAATTGAGATTCTTCAGAACACCTCTCAAGGTGTCAAGGTTTTCAAATACTGCCCCCAATACTTGTTGGAGGAACTGTGGCATGGTTGGGGACCACGCCCATATATTCTGGGACTGTCCAGCGATACAAACGTTTTGGAAGAACATTAAAGAAGATTTGGACACTGTCTTCAGAGTTGACATTCCTCTGGACCCTTTAATTTTTATGCTGGAGATAATTCCAGAGAATTTGCTTTCCAAGGACCAGTGCTACATGTTGCATATTCTGTTAATGACAGCGAAGAAAATGATTACTGTTAATTGGATGCAGACATGTACACCCACAAAAGCTCAATGGTTACAGAAGATTAAACAGATAAAAACAATGGAAAATATGACTGCTATTTTACAGTTCAAACTACCACTATTCATAAGAAGATGGACCCCAGTAATCCTTGGACTAAAATTAGATTAAAACCTTTGTGATATTGAAGTTTGGTATCATGAATCTAGTTTGACCTTGTATAACCAAGTGATACTGTATACTATTTAATGACCAGGTGACCCTTTTTTGTTTTTTTTTGTGTTTTTTTTTTTGTCTATTTTTGTATTATTATTTTTATTTTGTTATTTTAGTTGTTGTACTTGTTTTTGTGTCTGTTTTTTGTTGTTGTTGGGTTTTTTTTTGTGTTTTTTTTTTGGGGGGGGGGGGGGGGGGGGATTGCATTGAATGTGTGTTTGTATTGCCTGGAAGTTTGATATGGGCAATAAAGTTCCAAAAAAATAACATGGGGTTGTTGGGGATGTGGGCGTGGGAGGGGCGGGAGGGTGAATGTTTTTTCTGAAAATGTTAAAAAGAAAAGTGAGCAATTTTTTATGTTGGGGTTCACCCCATCCTTTTTGAGTCTTTGTAATGCTATTGCTCAATAAAGAAATAAAAAAAAAAAAAAAGAAAGAAAGAAATAATAATAATAACAATAACTGTATTTGTATAGCACAATATCATACAAGGCGTGCAGCTCAAAGTACTTAACAAATGGATAAACATCAATGTTAAAGAAGAAAATAAAAAGTGAAGTAGAAAAGAGAGACAGAAACAAGAAAGAATAGCAAGAAGACAAAAGAAGAAACTATACAGAATAGAGAACATAAGTAGATAGGTAAATGAGTAGATGTAGAGAAGATGAAACACGTTTAAAGAGGACATAAGTAGAGATTATAGAGGCATAACCACACAATCCCTTCAGCCAGGTGCCAGGCCTTACCTTTTGCCCTTTACCAGCAACCATCTTTGCGTGGCTTGTCCATTCCTTGATGAGGTGACATGTCCAGCACTGCTGCGTCACATAGAAGACGTCTCCCTCACGGCGTGTCAGCAGGCTGCACGCTTCAGCATTGCACCGCAAGCACCTGTCAGCTTCAGCACGCAGGACACTTGCACAGTCACCTCCTCGTGCAAACCAATCCTACCGGACAAAAACACATACTCGCACACCGGACACATTGGCACGGTCACCTACTCATTCAAACCAATCCTGTGGACAAAAACACATACACACACCTGACACGTTGTCAGTCAGCTTCTCTAACAAGCTAATCCTTCAGACACAAACACAAACACACACACACACACACCTGAAACATAAGCACAATCATCTCCTCATGCAGATCAATCCTGCTCACACAAACACATATACACACACCTGACACGTTGGCACCAAAGAGTGTCTATTGGAGTAAGAGAAGGAGTGTGCTCAAGTTCGGCCTCCTAAGGGGGCATTGTCCCTCCTACTTCTTCTCTTCCTGTGGTGTTTGGTGGTCGCTTGCATAAAATGTGCGCTACCGCCATCTACAGCCGAAAGGGAACTCCATTTATTCTCAACTGTATGTCTTTTTTACATCACTCTCTCTCAAACACTAGTCTCCAAAGGTCTCCTAAAGGGCCGTTCACCCGATGTCACATGGATCCTGTAAAAGTATGAAGCATTTTACTCTAATACATGGGTTCACCGTGTTTGATCCAACCACGTGAGCTAATGTTTTGACCGACAGTGGTTTCCAACAATCAGAGGTTGAGTTGTGCGCAATTAGTTTCGCACCGTCAGGGCAAAACAAAAATGTAGGACCCATGTATACACACTCGTTGTTGGCACAGTCACCTCATTCAAACCAAGCATGTGTACACAAACACCAACACACACACCCACTGGCACAATAAAACTCCTCCAACAGGCCACTCCTTAACCAAAAGACTATTGATGATGTTTTAAGACACAAAAGAAGAGGACTTGTCTGAATTACACACTAAAAAGAAACACTTACCTGTCTGACTTCAGAAAGGGGTCTTTCCTTTTCTCCGCAATAAGTACAGAAAACAAATGTCAGCATCACTGTCACTTAATTCATCCTGCACAGTCCAGAACATGTATCGTTTTCCAACATATCTTTGCTCAGACTATCGGCAAATCAGCATAAATATAAATATGCTGCCGGTGTATCTCCATTTTGTAGAATGTTGGGAAATCGACTTTGTGTCTTGGGCATTCCATTAATTCCATTGCAAAAAGCATTTTATATAGTTTTAAAAAGTATGCTCCCAATGTATTTGTGTGGCAAGAATTCACACATACTGTAGGTAATAGAACCTCTGAACAGTCATTTCCAATAATAAAATGCAAAAGTAAAAAATGGTGGATACCAGAGATGGGACCAAGTCACTAATTTGCAAGTCGCAAGTCCTTCCAATCAAGTCCGAGTCAAGTCACAAGTTAAGACACATTTGACCAAGTCAAGTCCAAGTCCAAGTCGTGCTAAAGGCAAGTCAAGTCCAAGTCCAAGTCTTATTTTTTCCAAGTTCTTAACAAGTCACCTTGTATTCAATGTGCAATATTGACGATTTACTTACGAAAATCAACCATGGTATACCATGATTTCATGCTTTTTTTTAGCATGGTTTTTGGTTTGACTAGGTTTAACTATAAAATGAACCATGGTTTTATGCTGAAAACTAACCATGGTTTTAACACGGTTTATAATTATATTAAATTACACTTTTGTTACAACTATTGTTGCTTGCGGCCATTTTGAAAAATGGCTGCCATGGCCACCATGTATAAAATTCACGATGGCTCCATATCCATTTCTTTTTGGAATACCTTTGGCTATATGTGTACCAATTTTCATGCTTGTATCACAAACTGAACGATTCCTTTATATTTTGGAGCTAAGCTATTAGACTAGAAGTCCTTCTCCCACTGTCTGAATACAGGCAAATCTTTTTTGAGTCTGGTAATGGTCGAAGAGCAACGCTGGCAACATCTGTTTGATTGCCCCAACTCTGGGCCGACTGTCACACCTAACAAGGCTAATCTCTCGGATATGCTCGGTGCTGTTTTTGTCAAATACATATCGGTTGAGTGTCCATACACGGAGGTTCCAGCTTCTCCCATATTAATTTTACACAGACGGCAGTAATCGTACGTCGATATCGACATGTTATCATCACAGAAAGTCTGTGTTGTCGTCATCTTCTTCTTCTTTGTTTTTTAACGGCAGCCGGCATCCAAAATGTTCCATTGCTGCCACCTAGAGTTCTGAAGTGGCTAATGACCTATGTCCTAAATCCTATTATACTGTAACAGATTTGTATGAAACAGAATAGAGAGTGAATGTATTTTATCCCCTCAGGGCTTTCCGTAGGTCTGTGTAAATATATCAACTCTCGTGCCCATTTGTCTCTCTCGCTCTTCCGGATGAAGTAAAGCAGATCTGAAGTTTCTCCCTCTGAATCCAGTGTGTCCAGTTATTAAATATTTTATTATGACAAAGTGCCAACGCTCGGTTACATTGGTGGCAGCGGAGTTAACCGTAAGTTTTCAGTTGTGTTTGTAGACTGCCATTTATTTTTTTAGTTTAGCTGTAGTGTGTTCACAGTATAGTCGAACATTTAGTGTGCGGTAGCACTTGTTTTGGTGCCTTTGCTAGCTGGAGTATAGCTGCTACGAGAAGTTCAATATTCAAGATGTGGTGTAAAGAAGAGGACACGGACTTCTCGATATTCGGATCTCGAAGGGAGAGAGAGCACCAATCGTCTCGAGTGAAGATTGATTTGCCGTCACCGTTTTCTGTAGAAGATGATCAGCAGAGCTTCCTATGCTGGGCTCGTCAATTCGAAGTGGCGGTCCGCGCTCTTGTGGAAGGAGAAGGTGGGAGCACGTACCAATATGAACTGGCAAGAATTCTACCTAAGCTTACTCGTTTAAGTAAGGCTGCATTTTTGTTGCAGGATAGCCTACCCGCTACTGTTCAAGGTGATTACGAGGCGGCAAAGAACAAACTTAAAGACGCCTTTGGGAGAAAACAGTATTTGGACCGTTTCAGGGCTAATCTTTCTGCACGCCCACGCGCTCAGCGCAAGAGTCTTGTGGTGTACGCAGATTAAATTAGCAGACTCGTTGCTGAAGCTTTCCCTGATTATGGCAAAAACGCAACTCGCGAGGAGAAATTCCGCCGTTTCCTCGCTGGCCTCGACCCTGGGCTTAGAGCAAAGTGTCATGAGCAGGGGGCAACAGACATGGACGAGGCGCTCATAGTTGCAGAACGTTGTGAGAATTGCACGGGAAGCAGCATTGCAGGATTATGCGTCCACAACTGTCACGGCTGCCTGCGCTACTGGCCCAGGGGGTCAAAATGCCTCCGTCCAGAAAGTGACTGATTATGGGGCACTGCATAAGGCAGTGCATAGCCTAACTGAGGAACTGAAAGAAATGCGAATGGAAATGAAGTCGATGGCGGAGGAGAATCGGAGGCTACAGTCAAGGTCAGGTGCAGGTGGTTGGCATAGCCCTTCATCACCAGGAAGGGGGTCGTGTTACTGCACCTGTGGAGGTCATGGCTGCCGGTCCCTTGGGGTGCAGCGTGGCCGCTCACCGGATAGGAGATTCTCATCACCTGTTGCGGCCCGAACGCCAGCTGCACACTCTGCGGGCCCACTAAATGACACACCACAGCCATGACCTAGGGATCAAAGACTCTGTGAGTAACTCTGAATGTGACATGTCTGTGTCCTATGTTAAAGGTGTAATTGAAGGCACTGTTGTTCCTGTGCTACTAGACTCTGGTTCGAGTGTGTCTCTCATTAGTGCTGAGTTTCGCATGTCAGTTCCTGCACTTCGTAACCGCCCCCTAAGGAAAGACTATATCAGTGCCCGTGCTGTGAATGGACAAATGATGGACACTTTGGGCACAATATCCGCTGTTTTGTGTCTGGGCACAGAATCATGGCAGCACACCTTTCATGTGATAAGGGACACTACACAAGCAGTGATTTTGGGCTGGTATTTTATGCTGAAAAACCATGCCCTTCTGGACATTGCCCACGCGAGATTACAGCTGTGGGGTATCACCGTCCCACTCCTGAAAGGTAAAGACCTCACCCCTGTATGTTGTAATGTAGCCATAACAAGCACAATGACTCTGTGAACCACTTAGTGAAATTATTGTGCCCGTTAAGGCGGATTCATACTTGGCGTGACTGGCGCTAACCTCCTTCATACCTCACTCGCGACGATGGTGCGCCGTCACGTGACCCAAAATGGCGACACGCCCCCCGGCGCAAGCTCAAAATTCCGTGCGCGGCGCAATGTCGTGCACAAGAGGATTTTCCTAACTTGGCGCGCGCCAAAGCGGAAACAGCTGACAGAAACAACAGGAAGAATGAGCAGGATCAACGAGGAAGAGAGAGAGAGGTGACCGAGTGGGTCAGGCAGTATCCTCACCTGTACGACACGGCAAATAGACTCTAATTTATTGTAGGCTATGCCTCTTGGCCAGGCTGCCAGTGTGCTCTTTTTTTGTACTTTGTATAGCCTATATATTTTTTTCTTAATCGTATTTCACACTTATTTGAAACATGTGCGTCAATTTGTGTCAAATTGGCAATAAACCTCATCAGAACTACAACCTGTGTTTGGTTATCTATTCCTTTGTGACACAGACGGCAAACCAACCCGTCAAAATGTTAAATGTGAAATGAGATATGGCAAAAATAAGCCGATATTAATTTCTCGTGGGGTTGTTGTGAGACACTGTTTATGAGCTCACTTGTTAAATGTTATGGCAAGACAATGGCTACGTCCCTGAGGAAAAAAAGCCAACATGAATTTCTCGTGGGGTTGTTGTGAGACACTGTGAGCTCGCTTATAGGCCTATGTAAAATACATTGGCTACGTGCCAGGCGAAAATAAGCCAACATTAATTTCTCATGGGGTTGTTTTGAGACACTGTAGGGGAGACCGGGGTTGGTTGTCACACTTTTTGCTTAAATCTAATTTCTGCTACATTGGCACACGGTTGAAATTCCGAGTTTGTAGCTAGAAGCGACCGCCGTCTGACTGCTGCCAGTTGCCAGGATCCTGAGTGTACAAGCAAGACTCTCTTCCAAACTGACAGGGCTGCGGTGTGTGCGACTGTGTTTAATGAAGGGTTTTATTCGACGAGCCAACTCGTCGAAACGGTGAACTGTCATTCTGAAGTAGCCAAAGTGCTTCTCCTCATCAATCTGTCTCATTGGCAGAACAAGGACAAAGAACTCGCCAGTCTCCTCTCTGTTCTTGTGCAAAGGACGAACATTCCACCGTCTCTTCTGTTTTTGCCTCCTCCTCGCTCTGCGATGCATATACCGTTCTATATTCAATACGATTTCATTTCGTAGCTGGCACACTTGCGCTATCAACTCACGTGACAGCACTGGTGGCATTGTGTAGGCTTTCTTCGTTCCTCGCGCGGCTCTTGCCGGCCTTCAGTTCTTCTCCTTTTCTCAACAGTGACGCCCGCTGGTCTGGAGAGAATTGCATTTGTGGCGCAACTGGCGTTTATAAGCATGAATAATCTGGCGCAAGTGATGATGTCATTAATGGTTCTCGCGCCAAATTACGCACGTAAGGTATGCAGAGCCCTTTAGTGTGCAGCCTCCCAGCTCATCTGGGGCTTACTCCACTGACTTCATTGGATATTTAGAGCTCAATATCCCTGAATAGTTCAGACTTCGTCGTGGCTCACACAGTTACTACAGTGCTGTAAGGTGCTATATGTGCTCGAATTCTGAACCCCACCAAAAATGACGTTGTTCTACGAGAGGGCACTCACTTAGGTGAATTTTTCTCGATTGGCGAGACAGATGTTGATACACTGTCACATGATGTGGCCACGGTGACTACCACTGCCCTTTCCCCCCCTGACCAGTCAGTCCCCCCTTTGTCGCTGGAAAGTTCCCCAATCTCATCATCACAGAGGGCGGCGCTTTCTGAGTTGCTCAGACAATACGCAGATGTGTTCTCTGACAGCGAGGGGAATACAGGAAAATGCACCCTGGTGTCACACCGCATACACACCGGGAATCATCCTCCAATCAAACAACGGGCCTACCGCACTTCACCAGAGAAAAGAACGGAAATTGAGAGACAGGTGGCAGACCTGCTCGCCGACGGTGTTATTGAAGAGAGCTGCAACCGTCCAGTCCGGTCGTACTAGTGAAGAAAAAGAGCGGTCAGTGGAGATTTTGTGTCGATTACAGGCGTCTCAACAGTGTGACTGTGAAAGACTGCCACCCTCTGCCTAGGGTGGATGACACTCTCGATGCGCTAGCAGGCGCTGTCTAGTTCAGCACACTGGACTTTTCAAATGGATTCTGGCAAGTGGAAGTTGCAGAGGAGGATCGCGAAAAGACCGCATTCAATACAGGGCGGGGACTGTATCAGTGGCGGTCAATGGCCATGGGGTTGTTAAACTCACCTGCTACCTACCAGAGAATGATGGAGTTAGTCTTAAGGGGCCTGCCATGGAACATGTGCATGGTTTATTTGAATGATGTGCTTTTGTTTAGCAAAACATTTGAACAGCATCTTTCCAGCCTAGAGGAGGTGTTCTCTAAAATCAAGGCCGCTGGACTAAAGTTGAATCCTGCAAAATGTCATCTGGCGCTCAGTCATGCGGTTTTCCTGGGCCACGTCATTTACCAACACGGTCTCCAGCCTGACCCCAAGAATACAGAAAAAGTCAAAACTGGCCTACTCCTCAGTCTACATCAGAGGTCAGGGCGTTTGTGGGCCTGTGCTCATATTAAAGGCGCTTTGTCCACAATTTCGCCAGACATGCGGCCCCTCTCAATCACCTCATGGGGAAAAACGTGGCTTTTGAATGGATTGCTGACTGTGAAACCTCATTCAAATATTTGAAAAGTACACTGTCCAACGCTCCCATTGTAGTACCAGATTTCTGTGCGCCCTTCAAAGTTTTCACTGATGCTTCTAAGGAGGCGGTCGGTGCTGTCTTAGCCCAAGTGAAAGACGGGGTTGAGCATGTAGTGGCCTATGCCAGCCAGACACTTAATCAGACACAGCGCCGCTGGTCCACATTTGATCGTGAACTGTGGGCGGTTGTATGGGCTGTTTGTGAGTTCAGGCACTACATTGGACTGGCAGCTTTTACCATCGTCACAGACCATAGCCCTCTGCTGGGCCTCAGGCGCATGGCCCTCAGGCGCATGGCCCTCGACAACGATCCAACCGGCAGACGGAGCAGGTGGATCTTAGAACTGGATCCCCTCAATTGGGACATTGTGTACAAAGACAGACAGCGTTACCTGAAAGCAGACTCTCTCTCTCACAGACCAGAAAGGGACAATGAAACATGCCCTTCTGTTGACTCGTTGGGGGTTAATGCAATACACCCTGACTTTGCTACACCTATTCCACAGCAACCTGGGGCAGAGACTCGTTCGTCTTCAGAGACTGTCACATTGACTGAGCCTGAGTCGACTGAGACACTGCCATTGACTCTTGGGTGTGGAGTAGCTCATGATAAAGCACAGCAGGAGGCAGACGCAGACATCCAAGTGGTCCGCGGCTGGCTAGAACAGTCACGGAAGCCACATAAATCACAGATGAAAGGAGCTTCTCACACTTTGCGAAAGCTGTGGACAGAATTCGACCGCTTGACCATCCAGGACGGACTGCTTTGCCGGTCTGTGAACTCCTTGTCTGGCGAAAGACTCTGTCAAATTGTGGTCCCTTCCTCTCTCGTCCCTGACCTCCTGACACAACTGCACGGTAACCCAGCCTCTGCCCACTTTGCAGCAGAGCGTGAGTGGGAACAAGCACAACGGATTGGCTACTGTCCGTCCATGTTCAAGGACATTAGAACTTTTGTGAGCAGTGTAAAGCATGCCTGACACGGCGGTCTCCAGTGCCCCCTCATAGGGCACCGATGGGCACCTCTTGCGCAACCCGGCAGTTTGAAAGAGTGGCGGCAGACATTGTTGAGTTGCCACTGACCAGCAAAAGTAACAGGTATTTGCTTGTAGTTGAGGATTACTTCACTAAGTTTGTGAATTTATATCCTTTGCCTAATCAGACTGCTCAGACAGTGGCTTGCTGTCTTTTCGAGGACTGTGTGCTGGTGCATGGGGTGCCAGAGCGTTTTCACAGCAACCAGGGGCGTCAGTTTGAAGCTGAAGTTATGCAAGGCCTCGGTGAGCTACTGAAAATCACTAAGACACACACCACTCCATACAATCCGCAATCAGACGGAATGGTGGAGCGCTTTAATAGGACTTTGATTGATCAACTGGCTAAGACACTACTGGACTGTGGGGGTGAATGGGATGAGTATGTAAAACAGGTGGCCTTCGCATACAACACATCTGTACATACCAGCACAAAATTCACTCCCTACTTTCTTGCTCACAAACTCAGAGGCATCTTTCCCATCAAAACTTGCAAGGAACAAACTGGAGAAGACCTCACAGCACTTGCACACAATCTCAATGCCGCTGCTTGAAGAACATCCAGTCTGTCCAGTACTGTATTTGACGCAGACTTTCCGTTGTCCGGTAATTACCGGTCATTGGCCGAAAAAAAAATTGAATGTCCGAGAAAAAAAATCTCACCGGTCAAAGTGTCTGTTTGAAATTTATAATAGCCCAATCCCGTCTATCTAAAATCTTTTTTCTCTTCTCACAGCTGTGTCCTCGAAATGTAGATAAACAGCCAATCATGGCTTAGTTAAGGGAAAATAAGAAACATGTGATTCCTGTCGACCAATCGAGTTTGACGGTCAGATTCTTGACAGCTGACAGCTAGCTTCTCATGAGATGAATGATAAACAAACAGTGACAGTGTAAATAATCCAGTAATAAAATAAGATGGCTTGTCCTGTTTTCAACACATCAGTTGGACTACTGTTGCCCCCAAATGGAAATACTTTCAGAAATGAAGACAAGACACAAAGTAGTGACACACGTAAGAACTCATATCAGTTCAGGAAGGCAAAGTTTGTCTATTAGCAGCTCGCTAGCTATCTAGTTCTAGCTTGCCTGCTGCCATAATAGTAGCAGATTCCGGTCATGGCTCATTTGTGTTAGCTTTCTATTTCCCTTCGTCTCAGCTAATTGTGTAAACATGCGTTTCACAAGTTCAATGTGACTTCCTCGAGATTGATCCCAATGAGAAGTTCTGAGCCACTTTTTCATAGCAATAGTAGTAGTTTGCTGGTCGGGGGTAACTGTGAGAATACTGGTGTTCATTGCAAACAGTTGGAATATAGTAGCTGAAATTCGGATGGGGCAATGCCTGGGCATAAGCGCATTTGATGGCTTTCGGTGCTGTTTTCTGCCGAGATTGTGTGGTAGCCTAGGCGATCATCTCGAGGGAAAAATATCAACGTTTGAACAAGAAGTTGTGTTGTGTAGGCTTGTGAATGGCTCCAGCAATAGCACGTCAAATAGGATGCTTCAGAGCCGTCTGCTTGCTTGCGCTTCGGATGCTCGATCCCAGGGTCTGCTCGTTTTTCCGACGCCCCATTGGTCCGATGCGTCAATGTTCCGAACATTTCCCATTGATCCTACAGCACTTAGTCTCAGATAACTTTTTACCAATTAAATGAAACCCTTTGTCCCGACAGTCCAATGTTCCGACCAAAAGCTGCTTTAGATCGTCATCTCTGAAGCCTGCGCAGTGGTCATGCAGCTGTCTGTGACAGGTTAGGTTTAGGCTAGGTAAAGTTTTGGTCAAGGCACAAATTTAAAACTCAGAAACATTGCAATAGCCTACTGACAGGTTAGGGTTAGGAATGGTTTTGGGTAGGGCACAATTGTAAAACTTGGCAACATTGCATTAATGACAGGTTATGTTTAGGGGTGCTTTTGGTAAGGGCACAGCAAGACCGACTCAGACGGCATCTATGTGCTCGTCGCAGCGCATGCAGCTGAAGTCTACTTGCCACCGGGAAAAGCAGGACATACGACCTGGGATGATGACCAACCCCAAACAGCCATTGGTCGGAACATTGAGCTGTCGGAGCAAAGGATTTAATTTAATTATTTCAAGTTAGTGGGCTGTAGGATCAATGGGAAATTAGCGGAATATTGACGCATCGGATGAGAAATAATTCAAGCTAGTTAGGAACGGTGAAATAGCCTATTTGACCGGCACGTTATGAAAATGTCCGGAAGATGAAAACTCGGCCGGTCACTTTGTCCGGCAGATTTTTTCCCTGATTTGACGCAGATGCATACACCAGGCTCCCATAGTCAATCCTTGCCCTTATTAGGTATATCAGCTTAAGAGAGGCCAAATCTGCTCCCCACTCCCTCCCAGCCAGACACCTCATCAGATGCAATACATTCTTGCACTTATCAACCACCCTTGACACATGAGCCCGCCATGTAAGCTTGACATCAAAAAGTACTCCCAGGAACTTAAAAGAGGAGACCTTTTGCACTGGATGCCCATACAGATATAGGTCATTGTCTTCACAGATCCTCTTTCTCGTGAAAAACACTGATTTTGTCTTTTCAACAGAGAATCTAAAACCCCACCTCCTTCCCAAGTCCTCCACAAGGGTCAAAGCCTCCTGAACCTTTTTCACAGTATACCGCACATTTTTACCCCTCTTCCATAAAGCACCATCATCCGCAAACAGAGATTGGCCAATATCAGGTTGTACAGTGGAAAAAACATCATTGATCATTATGTTGAAGAGTAAGGGGCATTCTCTACTGCACATTTTCGCGATATGTCCGCCCCAATCTTCACTTGAATACTCCAGTTCTTCAAAAACTCCATCACCCAATTAGAAATATTTCCTCCAACCCCCAGCATGTGCAACTTAATCAAAAGTCCCTCCACCCAAAGCATGTCATATGCCTTTTCAACATCCAAAAACACTGCTACAACAGTTTCTTTATTAACCTGGGCTTTCCTGATTTCATGCTGAAGACATATAATGGAGTCAATTGTATTTCGTCCCTTCCTAAAACCACTCTGAAATCTTGTCAGCAACCCCTTTTCCTCAACTAAGTGCATCAGCCTACCAATGACTAGCTTCTCCATCAGTTTACCCAACTGTGAAGTTAATGCTATTGGGCGGTAATTGACAGGTAATTGACAATTGGGTTTACTCGCATCTTTCCCTGGCTTTCTGATGGGCACTATGACAGCTTCTTTCCACCCTGCAGGAATGACACCCTCGCCCCACACCCTATTATACAGAGCCAAGAGTATCTGCAAACCCTCATCACTCAAATGAGACAACATTTGGTAAGAAATTTCGACCTGTCCAGGGGCTGACTTTCTACACGATTCCAAAAGCATTCTTTAATTCTAACAAAGTGAAAGGGACATTGAATTTATCCTCTGACTTGTTTTTCTTTTGTATAATCCCACCAAATTCACGCATAGTCTCCTCTCTTCCCTGCCTTTCCTCCTCTGAGAGATTATCAGTACTATGGACCTTACTCAAGGTTGTCACAATCATTTCAGCCTTTTCCACATCAGTGACTGCCAGCTGACCACCATTTGATAGAATGGGATAATTCCACTCTCTCCTGTTACCTTCCATTTTTTTAATCATACTCCACACATCATATATTTCCACAGTACTTCCTATGGATCTACAGTAATCCCTCCAGTAAGCCCTTTTCCTTTGCCTAATGACCCTCCTGGCCACTGCATGGGCCTGCTTATAGTCAATAAAATGCTGAAAAGTATGTGAATGCTTCAACTTCCTAAAGGCCCTATTTCTAACTTTCACAGCTGCCTCGCATTCCTCGTTCCAGCATGGAACTGCAACCCTATACAGTTTTCCTGAGCTTTTAGGGATAGCCTCCACCGCAGCCATATAAATCCTCCGTCGCACCTCTGCTTCATTCTCCTCAACACTACCTGTGTTTGGAACTGACCTGAGGAACAGGTCACTAATTTCACTAAACCTCTTCCATGCTGCCTTCTGAAAGACCCACCCTCCTGGTCTCACTCCTGAACGCAGTCTGACATCAATATCTATTGTACAGACAACAGGGTAGTGATCACTCCCTATACCACTATCATGAACTTCCCAGGAACACAAAGGGGCCAACCTATGTGAAGAGAGCGTAAGGTCCAGTGCTGACTCACGCCCCGTTTTAACATCAAATCTAGTTCCCTTACCATCATTTAAGCAAACTAAATTCCTCTCACTCAGCAGATCTTCAATAATCTGTCCATTGCTATCAGTACTTTCTCCTCCCCATAATGGACTATGGGCATTAAAATCCCCAGCCCCACATCACATTCCTCCCATCCTGCCCTTCTATGTTCTCCAAATCAGTGAGGACTAATCGTTTACAAGGGTTGTAATAATTAATAATCACTAGACTCCTTGAATCCACCCAGATTTCCACCACCACATATTCCTTGTCGTCGTCGTCTTCTTCAGTGGGTTTTATGGCGGCAAACTCAGCGCATTGCCGCCATCTACCGGAGTGGGGTCCTAATCACATGGACTTAATACAACCAGAGATACTGTTGCTTGTTAGATCGTCTCTGATACAGCTAACTAATACTAAATTAAGAAAGGTAGAATGAAAGAAGTAAAGAAAGATAGAAGGAAATGTTAAATAAATACATTTTTTTTAAAAAAGGAAAAGAAAGCAAGCGGACCAAATAACTAGCCAGCTGATGAACTAAACAAGTCAAACATAAAATTAGGCAACTGCAGATAGGCAATTATTAAATAAATAAAAAATAAAATAACAGAAGTGATAACAGCTTTCTTCAGGTGTTGTCTTTGCCTAGTGTTATGTGTAGTAAAACGTGTTCTATGTCTTCTTTTATTTCGCAGTGCTAACATAGACCAGTAGGGTGCTTGTTTAACACATCTATCCTCATTCTGGTGAACCATACATCTGTCTTCCATACCCTGACTTATGATAAGATATTGTGATAACCCGTGTTAATTGTGTTCTGTTAATGGTCTGTTCCTGTTATTCTCTGTGCTATTATTGTGTTAGTGCCTTGAGCTAAGGGGTTAACTGGGGCGCGTGTCTCTGTGTTCTAATGTGTACAGAATGTCTATGAGAGAGGAATGATTTACCCGTTAAGTTGGGGAGAGAGTTGAACTTGAATGAATGCGTGAGTTGTGGCTGTAACAACAGCTCTAAATTAGCTAAAATCATTAATACCAAGGCTACAACGGCAGTGACGTTACTAGGAGCTGTCTTACTCACCCAAATTCGGTGCTCACGTGCACCAAGCGCTTAGCTGATTCTACAGACAACGCCGAAGAGGCAAGACCTGCATGGAAGGAGGGGAACATTAGCCAGAGCTAGGCGAGGCTACTGCCGCACACAATTACGTTACTAAGAGGTCACCTACCGGAATGCGGAGGTGAATTAGCGAGTTAGCAGCCAGGAGCCAGCTAGCATGTAAATGAAACCCAAGGAGCAAGTCAACATACCTCCAACGGAGCGGTGGCAACGCCAGATTCTCCTCACCAGTGTAGGAGAGAGGATAAACAGCCCCATCCGAGCCACGGCCGGGCAGGAAGGGTGCGTCCCAGCACACTTACCGGCTGATAGACAACTAGCCATATTTAATCATTTTTTCACAAAGCGTCCTGACGCAAGGGCGTGGTCACGTGGGCCGTGACGCCACACAGCAACAATGATCCTTAAAGGAACCAGCACTCCACTACAATCCGCCCCCACATATAATCGTTGGCCCAACGATACATGCACACCTTCCCACAGGCAACCGTTGAAGGTAGAATATCCCCCCGCAGTGGGCGGGGGAAATCCGCCGTGGAGGTATATCGCCGCTACTAGGGCCGCAAAGTGGCGGCTAGACCAAGTGGGCTAGACTGCCGACGGGCCAGCAGCCGAACCGTTGGAAGGGGTACCGTTCCGGCCGTACACAAAGAGAACATCTTCACTTAGCAGAGCCCCCATGTCGGCGGGGGTAAGTGGCCCTTGACAGACCAAGAATCTGAGAGGCTCGATGAGCAATTCCAGACCTGCTACCAACCATGCATGGGAAAATGGGGAAGGGACAGTGTCAGTGGGCTCGATCCCTAATGCAGAGGGGAGACCAGTGACACCCAAGAGTAAATCTCAAGACCATGAGCGAGGCTCTAGGTAGTGGAGGACATAGAAAACAGAGAACAGACACAGAGCGAACAGGACAGAGAAGCTGTGAAGCTCCAAGAATAACTTTCGATCGACCATAGGAGAGGGTATGGGAAGGGGAACGGGGCCAGTGGGCTCAGCCCCTGATGCATGGGGAGATCAGTGATTCCCAACAGAAAATCTCAAACCCATGAGCGCAGCTCAAGGTAGAGGAGAACAAAGAGCTGTGAAGCTCCAGGAGCAATTACGATTGACCGTGGGAGAAGGTATAGGAAGGAGGGACAGGGTCAGTGGGCTCTCGGCCCCTGATGCAGGGGGAGGCCCAGTGATCCCAAACAATTCAGAACCCTGCAGAGGTTCTAGGTAATGGCGGCAGAGAAGCTCCGGGAACAATTCCAATCGCCCGAGGGAGGAAGTATAAGAAGAGGGTCAGTGGGCTCGGACCCAGATAGAGTGGGAGACCAGAGATCCCGAAGATACAGGACCATCAGCAACGGTCCACCCCGACCGTGAGGGAACAAGTTCACAGGTTGCCATTCTCATCACTTAACAGGACAACCAACTCCATTAAGATCCTTCGTGGCTTACTGGGCGAGAGAGGCCTTTAAGCACTCATTCAGTTCTCACCTGGGCCAACTAATCCCAATTACTTGATCTCCCAGCAACATGCTGCACGAAAGCACAGAGAAAAAAATAAAATCTGCAAAAACTCACAGAACATGGCTGTACGTGATTCCGGGGGCGCAGTCTCCCGACCTCGGCTGCTGCTCCGCTTCTAAAGGAAAAGAGGAAAACTCACAGGGCTCGTTCAGTGGTGCTCTCATTCAAACAACCATATGCATACAGTCATTCAACCATTGACCATATGACAAATTTCTATTACAAAGAGTGACAAAACAAAACCCTATTACATAGAACCAGTGTCTCTGCTCCTTTGCATATCCTGCCGGACTATAAGCCAAAATGTAGTGGCGCGACCGGAACAGGAAGTAGTTTGACTACGCCACCCCGGGGATGGGGCCCCCGAGGGAAATGAGTTTGGGAGGATACTTGAAAAAACCCCCGACCACACACAATTTACCTGCACTAGGCAACACAAGTTTGTGCAAAATGGAGACAGAGACAGTGGTAGACTTCTAGTCATATAAATCTTTATTATTCTTTTCGTTATAAAAATATGGTTGTCACTCTTTGTATAAAAATAAATGTGTCACTTGTTCACAATAAATAACAGGGGTGGGTGTTCTGCCACAACACCCGCAGATCAATAAAAACTACCCACTGCTTTCTTGTTCACAACCAGTTACAGTGTAGTGGGTGTTCTGCCACAACACACACAGATCCACAAACACTGGAGTCACTAGGGGTAGCTGCAAAGGCTCAAATGGATTGCAAAGACACAGACTCTTTAGCCTCTGGGGCTTACCTTAGACATCACAGGTTGGTACCAACTCAAAGGGTTAATAAAGGAAAGGAAATAAATACATTCACAGCAAACCAAATAAAGACAATAGGTTCACATTAGCTAAAATCATTAACTGGCTACAACGGCAGCGACGTTACTAGGAGCTGTCTTACTCACCCAAATTCGGTGCTCACGTGCACCAAGCGCTTAGCTGATTCTACGGACAATGCAGAAGAGGCAAGACCTGCATGGAAGGAGGGGAATATTAGCTAGAGCTAGGCGAGGCTACTGCCGCACACAATTACGTTGCTGAGAGGTCACCTACCGGAATGCGGAGGCGAATGGACACAGGGTTGACGAACCACTCACTGTAGGAAGCGACAGTGAGGAACATTCAAAGCGCACAGCGTAGAGAGTAACACGTCAACCCTAGACCACGACCTGTAAGAAAGCAAGACGCCATGTTAGCAGCCAGAAGTCAGCTAGCATGTAACTGAAACCCAAGGAGCAAGTCAACATACCTCCAATGGAGCGGTGGCAACGCCAGATTCTCCTCACCAGCGTAGGAGAGAGGATAAACAGCCCCAGCCGAGCCATGGCCGGGCAGGAAGGGTGCTGGGACGATCCAGCACACTTACCGGCTGATAGACAACTAGCCATATTTTTAAAAAAATTCACAAAGCGTGGTGGGCGTGGTCACGTGGGCCGTGACGCCACACAGCAACAATGATCCTTAAAGGAACCAGCACTCCACTAGGCGTTCAGTGTTTCGGATCGATAAGGAGATGAGGGCTGAGGGCAGAGCTGAACAACAGGCACCGACAACCTGGTGAGCCCCTCCGTCAGCTGGCCAACAAAATAGAGAGCCTGACGCGCAGAGCCTATGGCAGCATGCCTCCGGCTGTACAGAGCGAGCTGGCATGCGACTGTTTCGTGCAGGCTCTGTGCCCAGCGGATCTGCGAGTGGAGGTTGAACTCACTCACCCTAGCACCCTCCTGGAAGCGTTGCAGAGGGCATTGGAGAGGGAGGCGGTTCGAGCACACACCACCACCGCTGCTCAGGAGCATGCGGGCCCTGCAGTCAGAGCAGCACCTGCGGAAACCTCCACACCGGCATGGGCAGCAGAGCTCACTGAGCTTGTGCGCGCGACCACACTGTGCACTCCAAGGAGACTGGACTGCAACCCCAGGCGGTGCTGGGGCTGTGGCGACGCTTGACACCTGCTTCGTCACTGCCCTGCGGCGAGGGGACATCAGGGAAACGGGACTGGGTCCGGGTAGCCCCGACACCCTGGACCTCGTCAGCCACTCCCAGGGGACTTTTTTCATCAGAGGAGGGGGAGTGCATGGACACGGTCACACCCACTGACCCTGTCATAACAGCAGGCTGGACTGAAGTGGGTAATTTGTGTCATGTTCCAGTGTTGGTGGGAAATATGTCTTGTTCAGCTCTGGTGGACACTGGGTCAACTGCAACACTAATCAGACCTGACGTTGTTCCGGCTGGGACCGTCTTAGAACCGACCTCTGTGAAACTACAAACAGTTACCGGGCAGACTGCCGCCATGAAAGGTAGGGGAACTTTTGTCTTCACAGTGGGGGGGGGGGAGACTTTCCCGGTATGGGTTGCAGATGTGCGTGATCCCTGCATCCTTGGCCTTGTTTTCCTGAGACTCACGGGGTGTGCATTGGACCTGGGGGCTGGAGTGCTAGTCCTGCCCGGGGGTCAACATGTGCAGCTTATGTCGCCCTCGCAGCAGGTGACACAGGTTGTGCCCACCTACAGTTTGACTGCAGACCCGGAGGTAGGGTTACAGTCTGGCCAGATAGAGTCACCGGGGGGTCAGAGTCGTGACCCCACTGCAACGGCCCATGGACATGGAAGATCGGGCTGGGGCAGTCAGAGGTATCTGGGAGAGGAACTGTGATGGTCTGGATGACCAGCAGAGAATGCAGTTGTGGCAAGTGCTGTGGGAATACAAGGACATTTTCGCACTCAGTGAGGATGAGGTGGGGCTCACCCACCTAGTAGAACACCACATAGACACTGGCGGGGTGAGGCCAATCAGGGTGGACCCTCGCCGCCTACCCTGGGTGAAACAGGAGGATGCGGACCAGGAGGTTCAGGCGATGTTGCAGGCAGGCATCATTGAACCCTCCGGCAGCCCCTGGTCATCACCAATTGTAATGGTCCAAAATAGTACAACAATAGCCCAAGGTGGAGGTTCTGCATGGACTTTAGACTGCTGAACAACGTGACAAGGAAAGACTGCTACCCCATTCCACGAATCGATGAGACACTAGACCTGGTGACTGGGTCTTTGTGGTTTTCGTCACTCGACTTGCGGAGTGGGTACTGGCAGGTTTCCCTTTCCCCAGAGTCGAGACCTAAGACTGCCTTTAGCACAAGCAGGGGGCACTGGCAGTACAAAGTCCTGCCTTTTGGACTGTGAAATGCACCCGGGACATTTGAGAGGCTTACTGTATGGACAGTGTGTTGTCCGGTGTTCCCCCGACAAGAATGCTTGGTGTACCATGACGATGTGCTTTCTCATGGGAGAACTTTCCAAGCAGCACTAGACTCCCTCAGGCTGGTATTTGATATCTGGTGCGGGACTGAAGCTGCACCCAGAGAAATTGCACTTTATGCGGAGGGAAGTTGAGTTCCTCGGACATAGGGTGAGCGGCGAGGGCATCAACACGCTGGAGGAGAAAGTCTGCATCATCAGAGACTGGCCTGTCCCCATTGATCAGACAGAGCTGAAAAGCTTCTTGGTGCTGGCTTCCTACTACAGGAAGTTTGTTAAAGGATTTTCCTGCATTGCCGGACCACTCTTTCGCCTACTCCAGAAAAAACAGCCATTCACATGGTCCAGGGAATGCCAACAGGCATTTGGGTTGTCACAAACAGGGCCTGAAGGGGAGCGAGTGGTGGCCTATTTCAGTCGCGTCTTCAACAAGAGCGAGCACCGCTATTGCGTGACAAGGCGTGAACTATTGGCCGTTGTACTACCTCTGTGGCGTTCCCTTCACCATCAGGACAGACCATGCAGCACTCCAGTGGCTTATGTCCTTCCGGGAGCCAGAGGGACAAGTAGCGCACTGGCTCGAGGAGCTGCAGTCTTTCCACTTCACCGTGGAACATAGGTCTGGGGCTCAGCATGGCAACGCTGATGGCTTGTCCAGGCGCCCTTGTGCCACGGATGGCTGCAGCTACTGCGACAGGAGGGACGCCAGAGAAAGAGAGCTGCGAGGGGAAGAGATAGTCAGTGAACCTACCTGCTGCGCGCTTTAGGTGGAGTGGGCGGCCCGTCAGGAGGAAGACAGAGACCACAGGGTCCTCGATGGACAGAAACCACCATGGGGGGCAGTGTCGGGCCTGTCGCCAGCCACAAAGGGGCTCTGGAGCGAATTCGGGGTGCTGTGGCTGTCTGACGGAGTGCTGCAGCTGGCATGGAAGGAGTCAGCTACGGGAGAGGAGGTGTGGCAAGTTGTTGTGCCAGAACGCCTCAGGAAAGCTGAGCTGGGGGCCTGCCATGGAGGCGCAGGCTCAAGGCACTTTGGCACCTCCAAAACTCTCCGTCGGCTACAAAGGGGCTTCTACTGGGGTCAACACCGCCGGGATATCGAGGACTTCTGCCGGGACTGTGATGATTGTGTGCCGCAGGAGGGGCCCCTGGACCAATCCCGAGCATCACTGCAACAGCAACCGTCTGGGGCGCCTATGGAAACCCTGTGTGGGAGTGGATATAATGGGGGCCATTTCCTGAAACAGATGGGGGGACCAAGTATATGTTGTGTGCGATGGACTACTTCACAAAGTGGCCTGAGGCCTATACAATCCCAGACCAGGATGCCGAAACGGTTGCTGATGCCCTAATCGGGGGCATGTTCAGCCGGTTCGGGGCAGCAGAGGCCATCCACAACAACCAAGGTCGCAATTTTGAATCGAGGGTGTTCGCTGCCATGTGCGAACAGATGGGGATGGAGAAAACACGTACCACACCATTGTGTGGTGGTCTGTCCCAATCACCCCCCGGACCAAGCGTCCCTCACCAGTTACCCCCCGGTGCAAGTGCCACTGTCACTTTCTTCTCACTCACCCCAATGGTTCAGCAGGACAGTCCACGACCAAGCCTGAGCAGGGCACGCCAGCAAAGGCGGAGGCCAACACGGTTAGCATGTCCCCTTGAGGACAAGGGGCTGTTTTTAAAAGGGGGGACAGTGTGATAACCCGTGTTAATTGTGTTCTGTTAATGGTCTGTTCCTGTTATTGTCTGTGCTATTATTGTGTTAGTGCCTTGAGCTAAGGGGTTAACTGGGGCGCGTGTCTGCGTGTTCTATGGCAGTGTTTCCCAACCAGGGGTACGTGTACCACTAGGGGTACGCGAGCACATGTCAGGGGGTACGCGGAAAAATGTGATAATGACAATTGAATAGAGTATAGTCATACTGGGATAAAGGTACAGTGCCCTCCATAATTATTGGCACCCCTGGTTGAGATGTGTTAAAAGCCTTAAAATAAATTCAGTGTTTATTGCAGAAGAATACTGTCACACTGAAAAATTTAGGAAAATGTAGCCTTCAACTCAAATGAATTGTTGGAAAATAAAAAAAATCCCTGACTAAAAAATAATTCTTTTTCATTAAATCACCTGTTCCACAATTATTGGCACCCTTAACAATTCCCAGGAAATAAATGTAATTGAAGCATTTCTGTCATTTCTACAGTAGTTTACAAAGTTTACCAGAGTATGTAGGAACATTTAATTAGTAATTCATCACTTCCTGTTTCCCTGGGGTATAAATATGACGTGACACCGAGGCCATTTCTCTTATCCACTCTTAAACATGGGAAAGACAAAGGAACACAGCATACAAGTAAGGCAGATGTGCGTCGACTTTCACAGGTCAGGCAGAGGCTACAAGAAGATTGCCACTCAACTGCAGCTGCCCATATCCACTGTGAGAGGAATAATTAAGAAGTTCAAAACAACTGGAACAGTGGTAAACAAGCCTGGACGAGGACCCAAGTTTATTTTGCCACCACGCACAGTGAGGAGGATGGTAAGAGAAATCAAAAGATCTCCAAAGCTCACTGTTACAGAATTACAACAAATGGTAGCATCCTGGGGTCACAAAGTGTCCAAATCAACCATCAGGCGCTGTCTACACGCCAACAAGCTGTTTGGGAGGCATGCACGGAGAAAACCTTTCCTCACCCACAATCATAAACGCAAACGTCTGGAGTTCGCCAAGCGGTATTGGGGCTTCAACTGGGACCGTGTGCTTTGGTCAGATGAGACCAAGATTGAGCTTTTTGGCAACAAACACTCTAAGTGGGTCTGGCGTGCCACGAAAGATGCGCATGCTGAAAAGCACCTCATACCCACTGTGAAGTATGGGGGTGGGTCAGTGATGCTGTGGGGCTGTTTCGCTTCCAAAGGCCCTGGGAACCTTGTTAGGGTGCATGGCATCATGAATGCTTTGAAATACCAGGACATTTTAAATCAAAATCTGTTGCCCTCTGCCCGAAAGCTGAAGATGGGTCGTCAGTGGGTCTTTCAGCAGGACAATGACCCTAAACATATGGCCAAATCTACACAGAAATGGTTCACCAGACACAAAATCAAGCTCCTCCCATGGCCATCTCAGTCCCCAGACCTCAACCCCATTGAGAACCTGTGGGGTGAGCTGAAGAGGAGAGTACAGAGGAGAGGACCCAGGTCTCTGGATGATTTAGAGAGATTCTGCAAAGAGGAATGGCTGAAGATCCCTCTTTCTGTCTTTTCCCATCTTGTGAAACATCATAGGAGAAGATTATGTGCTGTTTTGTTGGCAAAAGGGGGTTGTACAAAATATTAACAACAGGGGTGCTAATAATTGTGATACACATTATTTGATGTCAAATAATTATTTCTTTATGTGGGATTTTTTCCCCACTGAATAAATGCACTTGTATTGAAGGTTGGATTTTTCTCTTTTTTTCCATTAAGGTCCCATATTATTTAGAAAAAAATAATAATAATTGGAAGCTAAAAAACACATCTCAACCAGGGGTGCCAATAATAATGGAGGGCACTGTATATATAGAGAGCGCATGGGATAGGGGGTACTCATTGTACAACAAAAAGGCTTAGGGGGTACGCGAGTCAAAAAAGGTTGGGAAACACTGTTCTATGGAATGTGTACAGAATGTCTAGGAGAGAGGAATGATTTACCCGTTAAGTTGGAGAGTTGGACTTAAGTGAATACGTTAGTTGTGGCTGTAACAACAGCTCTGTTGTGACAATAAACGCCTTAATGAGATCACCGTTCTGGTCATTACAATATGTTCTTGTGTATGTTGTACACAAATGTCTCTTCTCCTTATCCCATTCGGTTTTCCAGAGTTAATACTACCGGTAATTAATCTTTAACCAGGGTTCTGTTTGATCTCAGATCTGCTGAGGGATACCTAGCTGAATTTCTTCAAATGTAGTGGCCTCCTTTGTGAGCTTGTCCGCTGCCTCATTGCCATACAGTAATTGCCGGAAAGGGGGATGCAGTGATGCATTCGCATCCCCCACTTTTGGGCTCCCTGGGCCTATACTACAAAGCTGGTTCAGGAAAAGTTATGGTTAAGTTTAGAGGGAAATAATCTAATAGAAGAGCCTTGAGTCCTCATTTTCTTAAGAAAAGCTCTTGTATTAGATGATTTACCTCTTAACTTAACCATAACTTGTCCTAAACCAGCTTCGTAGTATAGGCCCCAAAAGTGAGGTTTTCTCAGCTTTTACTGCAGACCACCATTTTAAAACTTGTTCCAGTGACCTTGCTCGTTGCCTCTCACTCCTCTGTGTGCTGGGACCCACACTAACTGGATATGTAGTCCCTGTTGGGACAATATAAACAACAGTTGGTTGATTTCAAGTATTAGGGCCAAAACATACCAAGGCGTAACAGAACGGTCGCGGGACGAACGTGGTCTGTCTGCTTAGGGTCGGCCAGTGTGTTTTTCTCTGCCTTTCACACTGACAGCGTCGGCGTGCGCGGCCAGTCCTGTTCAAAACCCTCCCCACAGCCAAAGCTAGCATGCTACTTTGCCATTCATTTGAATGAGACACGTAATGAAAAATACGCTGGAGTTCTATTTTCCAAATGCAGTGCTGACGCTCGACTACCGCCGGTTGGTGTGTAAGGACAGATATGTTTCAATGTATTTTCACCGACGCCGGTAAAAAACGCGGCCGTTCCGTGACGCGTTACCGCCCTGGTGTGTAAGACCCCTTAAATCCCGACGACCTGAGGAGATGACACTTTGAATGGACACTAGAGATGACATTTAGTCAGAGCAGACAACAGGCTGAGGAGGTTTAACTTCTTCAGTCCATTGGAGTTCAAGCATGATAGACTGTGTTGTCATATTTTTGTGGGAGAGTCAATCTATTTCCTCTGAACCATCTCGTCATTTATTTATTTATTTATTTATTGAACGTTTCAGGATTTACAAAAGACACAATAAGAAATGAAAAAAAATAATACTAAACGATAAGGGGGGGCAGTCTATTAAAGGACAAGTGCACTACTTTCAACATTAAGCCCCCTTCTGAGTTTGCAATGTTGTAAAGTCCATTTATTTCATGTTTACTGCTGTCTTTGTTATTTTGCTTTTTTTTCTCAACAAACTTTAGAATGCCTGTCTATGGGCATGTCCAAATGTTCCTAAAACCACCCTGAATATTTGTTTTCGAGACTGTTCAAGTCACTAAGTGTTCAGGGTAAAGGTTTACAGGCCACACATTATAAACTCCCCCTCCTGGTGTATGAAGTTAGGGGCATGAACTTACCAGGCTGACAAGGCCGACTAAATGTGAGATTAAATGTGAATATTTAGTCTGGCCCCAATCAATGACTCATCGTAAGGTTGTTAACGGGAACAATCCGTTGTTTTTCAAACTGTGTCTGTGCCGATTGGCCAACGCTTTGTCGTCACTCCCTCAAAACCCTGTCCACCTTGCATCCAAAGATTCAAAACAAATCAAAACTAATCTCCTGCGTCGTGATTGGTCTGCCAGATTCAGGGCATTGGGGCATTGGGGCATTGTCCGAGGCTAGACCCACTCGCAGGTGAAAATAATTTTGTCCGCTGGCCGGTGGGGCTAGTTTTCGAACTTATATGAGTTTGACAGGGCAGCCAAGTTACTGTAGGCTATTCATGTGTATTGGCCTTACACTGGTCACACAGGATGATACCAAAGAAAGATTCAAATGGTAGGCTACATACTTCATTGATTGTGACTGCATGGGAAATACAGGGGAATAGGTGTGTGTGTGTTTATCAATTGTAATGAAAGGTTGGCCACTGCTGCATGTAAAACAATATGTTTTTCACCTGCCCAGGGACTGCAGATGAAAATTAGCTTCTAAGCTATAATCTGGTGCAGGTCATCTTTTTACTTTGTATTTAATGTTCTTTGCACATGATCCCTGACTAAATACTGTAAACCAACTCAACTAAACGAAACAGAACAAAGCCTTTACATTAACTTAACAGTCAATCATTGAGCCAAACCAATTTATTGAACAAATACAACTATGACAAGGTATGATTATGTGCATACTTCATGATGAGATACAATGTAAACAAAAATGTAGGCTCACAGCAATTCCTTTTGATTACTGTGTTGTTTTTCCCACCACTGTTTACCATACTGTATGTTGACTTCCAATATTAGGTGGATGTTGAAGATGAAGTAATAATAATTAATACAAAGATTAATCTGCAACTGTTAGACATTTCCCCAGAAACATAGGGCACCAATAAACCATTGTCCCAAAAGTGCTTATTTTCTTCTTTCAGATTTGTTGGAGAGGGATCGGGCACTCAGTCCTGAGTTAGCATGTGACAGCAGTTTCCAAAAAATCAGATGTTGCAGACGGTTCCTCAACTGTGCGCACAGATAGGAACGTTTCCGTACCAGAAACCTATGAATAATCTTCCCTTGGTTCACAGGCCAACTAATGCATGCATTCATCCAGCATGCATTCAGAGACAAAATGACTCTGGAAAAGTTTGAAAAGCTCCTTGGTCTTCGTGGGCATAACTGATTTGGCAGGTGTTTCCAAGCTGCAAGGCATGTTTGGTGTCGTGACATTCATGGCGGTGGTACTGTATTTTCATCTTCATTCTCATTGTTCCCATGGTTACACCTATTAACAAAACAAAATGAGAAGTGTTGATGAGCAGTCGTGACAACACACACGCACACACAAAGACTGTATGAACGATACGCTAACACTTTACGATAACGTCCTATTCACAGCTTTATAAACACTTTATAGATAATGAACTAATCAACAAAATGTTTACAAATGTTTATAGAAATGGGCAAGAAATATTATGCTAACACAGCAGACACAGCCCAGTCGCAGCAGTCCTGGCAGTTTCTCCTGCAAAGACCAGAGGGCATGAAACCACATAAAACTCAAACAGGAGAAGTTGATTCCCACTGGTTATTACTAATTTACAAATATGTGTAAATTCTTTTTTAAATGTTAATTGTTATTAAATGTTAATAAAGTGTTTATAAAGCTGTGAATAGGACGTTATTGTAAAGTGTTACCAACGATACTGTATGGGGAAGTGGTCTCTGTCTGAGCTTACAGAGTACAAGTACAAGTACAGTACAAGTACTGTATATCTGGGTTTTAAAGGGGCACACGGTAATATGACGTCGTTTGCGTGGTGTCGGTGGCATGCCTGTCTGAAATTCCACACCATAATGAAAAAAATGCTGTTCAATTAATCTCGCTGTGAGAATGTCTTTCATCAATTTCAATGTCTTTCAATGCCAGCAGTTAATACAAATCTGAATACGGTATGTAAAGCGATTTTTCGTATGAAAAGTGTTTCCCATGACATTCATTCAGACCGGTCTGTCAAAAACTTGCATTCAGGGTCAGAGTCATCATTCACTTACTAATTATTCGCATAACCATCGGCTGACTCGGAACATTGATTAATTAAACTTTTTATCCTACCTGTAGCCCCTTTAAGTATCCTTCTTAGTCTTCCTCAAAATATGTTTTATGCGACATAGTGCCATGAATAGTGCTAAGACCAAAAGGGTCATTTCAAATGAAATCTGTTACTGGGGCATAACTGACATGGACAAGGCTGGACGAAGGGGAAAATAGGGCACGGGCACTCTGCACGGTGCAGAACTGATTTACCGGTGCGCCCCGCCCCCTCGTGGGCCCCTATGTTCTGAAAATAGGGGCCCACAAGGGTGCTGAGCACACCGGGGCACACTGGGGAGATATTGGTGAGGCGGTCGAGGCGGGCACCTTACAGCTCCAGGCCTTTTTATTAGAATAGCATGAAAAAGTTGATTTATTTCCATAATTCCATCAATAAAGGTAAACTTTCATGGATTGTAGATTCATGGCCCAGTTTTTGAACTATTCCATTCATTATTTTTTTTCTTTCTATATACGTTGGCCTTCCAGTTAAAAAAAAAAACATGAATTGGGGAATTCGCATCATTAGAATATTGTAATAAAATCACATTTTTCTTCATCAAAATTCGGGTCACATTAAATCAGTTGAAATTTGGTACTTTCTACATAACATGCAATGTTCAATACTTGATTAGGACTCTCTCTGTCTTAATAACAGCCATGATGCGTTTAACATTGAAGTCAATGGCAGAAACAGTGCATGGGAGTTATGGAAGCCCAGATATCCTTGATGCTTTGCTGTCCATGTATAAGTACTGTCTATGTCTATACTGTCTATGTCCTTACCTAGATTAGTCTATGTCTGTATGGGAAAGCAAGAAATGTAATTTCAAATTCTTTGTATGACCAGTGCATGTAAAGAAATTGACAATAAAACCTACTTGACTTGACTTGACTTGTCAGCTGTTCTTCTTTGTTGACCTGGTGTCCCACACTTCACTCTTCAATTTACCCCGTAGATTTCCATGCCACGTTTTGGTGTTAACTCACCAGTTTAATTCTAACTCAACAGAAATAAAACCCCATTCATTTTCAATTTTATTTATTATTATTAAAATATATGTTCTTTTTTCTTCTCTTTTCTCTATTCTTAAGCACATTAAATGACATTCATGTATGATAATGTGCTATATAAATATTTTTTATTGATTGATTGATTGATTGATTGATGTACCGGTACCTTATATTTGAAATAGTCAGGTGTTAACCATGCAACCGCTTACTTCTCTCGGTCATCAGCATCGAATATTTAGCTTCATAGGACAACAGTCGGCTGTATTTTTGTGAAATTTAATTGAAAGACCTCAGAGACCCCATCATCATTTCACTACAAATAATATGTATGTGACAAATAAAATAACTTGAACTTGCACTTGAACTTGTCTAAGTCGCTATGTACAGTTTATTTCACAAGTGAGGGTCTGGAGGCTACCTACGTATGTAATTTCTTGCAGGAAAGGTTTGGTTCAAGATTGCCCATGGCTGGTTATTGGGCATTATGAATGTATCATTTGGCATATACGCCCATAGCCAATCGTCAGTTGTATCTACAGTATTCAAACTGAAAGCTTCCATCTATCCAGTAGTATGCGTCATCGCCTTTCCACCCCTCCCCGCTCTCTAAATAGCTCCCTCTCTCAGGTTACGGTACATAAACACCAAGATATTCGCGTTCGCTTAACGTGTCCTGGAGCATCGTGAGTCCGAGAGGTTCGCGGGCTGCCTTGCACACTGCACAGTCAGTGTCCACGTTCTATCCGCGGGCAGCAGCCATTCATTTTCAATGGAGCCCGCTCATTGAACGCGGATGGCCGTGCAGGAAAATAACTTGAGTTCTATGTTCAAGGAGCATCGTGGACATGCCTGGCGGACATGTGCCGCACTTACACTGCGCTCCTGTGTGCAAAGCATGATCTGTTTACATGTAATCTACCCTCTTTGGCCCTGGTGGGCGATTTTGCATAAAGCTTGCAGTGAAACACACAAGGGGGGGTTCAACATACTGAGACACTGATGAAGTCGAATTGAAGATAACTTGCTTTACTTAGGTCAGAGCAGTAAATATTAGTTTCTTTAGTACATATTCACAGAAAAGATGACAGATTTGGCCAGGCCTAGGACAAAACCGTCTGGCATCTTTTACCTTTCATATACATGTAGTAGGACTGCCACTGCATATCAGTTGAGGAACCTACTTTGTGGTGATGATGTGGTCACAGAGGCTGTAGTTATACAGAACAGGTGAAGCTGCTGTCTTCATCCTCCCCAATAGAGGAGAACTGGACAAAGCCTGGAGGATCACTGGTGATATGCGATTCGATCCAGGACTGGTAACTTGACACTCTGGTGTAGACCCCGGGGAAACCTTCTCGAGCACATCCGTATCCAAAACTGACTAGTCCAGACTGGATCCACACTGAGTTCTGTTGGTTTACCATCGGACCACCTGAGTCTCCCTGGAATTAAGGACATGTATATCTTTTGTCACATTAACATTTCATTCCCCTTGCAAAACATTAGAGCATGCATTGCCTTGTCAGTTTTGAAAAGTTGAAAAATCATGTTTTTTATCATTACTCTTCAATTGTTTATCTAGTAGATTCACTTTAGAATAATAAAAGTAACTTTTGTAAAACCTTCTATGAAGCGCATATCTATAGTGCATCATGAGCGCATTTATAACAAATTATAAGGCACATTATAATTACTTACAACGCATTACGACTACACCCATGATGTTTCACAATATTTTATGTTAACAGTAACGAATAACCATGAATCTAGCTTATAATGCTTTATAAATCCAAGGTTGTTATGAGTGCTCGTGACTGGATATAAACTACAGACTGCCTGATGGGGCTTACAGTACACTATGATGCATTGTAGATGTGCATTATATAGTGCATTACAGATGCGTCCATATTAACTTCACTTTACTTAGAGCACACATTGACAACTTGTGATCTCACATGGAACATTATAGCATTTAATGAGCCCTTATGACAGTTTATCACCCAGGTCTGCGCATAGAGGGGTATATGTACTCATAATGTACTATAAGCCCCATCAGGCAGCCTGTAGTTTATAGCAAGTCATGAGCACTCATGACAGCCAGATTTGGCACATTTTAAGCCAGATTCATGGTTATTCATAACTGTTAATATAAAGCATCATGAAGCATAATGAGTGTAGTCATGATACGTTGTAAGTAATTATAATGCGTATTACAATTTGTTGTAAATGCGCTTACAATGCGCTATAGATATGGGCTTTAAGCAAAGTGCTACCATAACTTTTACATCTGCACTGTTGTATCAGTTTGAAATCCAGTTGACATTGTAATTAGGGCTGGGCGATATGGAAAAAAAAAATCACGATAACGATATCTATCACGACATAGCACAGTTACATATGTTTTCAGTTATTCTCTTTATTTGCTCTTTAATTTTTCATGGATCTTATTATCCTTATTTTTACAGTTACATTAACTTATAGTGTGTATTGTGACAACATGAAATGTAATTAAATGATATTCAATTGTATAAAATTGAAAAAATTGCTATCATGATATAAACGATATAGGAGAAAGGTCACAATATACACTTTTATATCACGATAACGATATATATCGTCATATTGCCCAGCCCTAATTGTAATGCACGGTGCATGAATACCTGACAGGCGTCCTTGCCCCCATCCAGCAGACCAGAACAGATCATGTTTTGGGTTATTGGCCAATCTATGGGTTGGTAGAAGCAGTCACATTGTCTATTCCCTATCACTGGCACCTCAACCTCCTGTAATGTCCCAGGATGTGGAAGGGACTCTGAAAGTGAGATACACAGAACAACATCCTCAAATACTGTAAAGAAAAAGGTTTAGAAACATGACTTCAAACTCCAAAATTACATGTATAGTTACATTAACTGGTATTTTTTTGAGTAATACCTCCTTCGTTAATGTCTCCCCAGCCAGTCGCCCAACTGGCCGTGCCATTGTGAAACACACTGTTGCTGTCTGCTAGGCAAACAGGGCTGATGTAGTCATTAAAGGTCACAGGCGTGCTCATCTGAAGTAATGCAATGTCATTGTCCAATGTCCAATCATCATACTCTGGATGCACAATGACCTCAGTCAATGTGTTTGTCAACTCGTTGGCTGAGGAGATATCCAGGTCCTTCACGCCAAGACGAACAGTCCACCTGGCCATATCAGCACTTGAAATCCTGTTGATACATATAATAATTGATATAATATACAGAGTGGGACATATGGTCTGCTTTTTATTCAACAAATGATATTAATGACGTCTTCATAAATGTAAGCATAGGTCTGTAGTTTGGCATATTCTTTCCAAACCTATCCAAAAATGTTAAACGTCCTAACGACTTTGATTCCAGTGTGCAGATACAGTATGCAAGGTGTGTCAAACTACTGAATGTCAGTAGAAACTGGAGCTGAATTGTATGTTTGTACATGCCAAAACCTCCATCACTGGCTGACCTGTAAAATTAATTAAATTTAATTAATTAAAACACAATAGGGCATATATTGCCAAAAATATATATGTACTATCATCAAAATTATAGCGTGGAAGATGTCTCTCTATAAAGTATGAAACTGAAGGCATCTGAATATTGCCCCCAATCTGATACATTACATTTTGATGTCCATGCATTGTTTTATCCGTGAAGAAACAACTCTCTCTTAGTTTGTAAGAGGCAATAAAGGTTAATTTCCCAATAAGCGTCCAGGGGATAGTTATGAATCACTGGTGCTGATTGCTATTGGATAAAACCAGGGCTCTAAATTAACTTTTTCCACCACCAGCCAATTTGGCTAGTGGACATTTTTTCTTACCAGCCAAACAGAAGTTCAACTAGCCATTTTTTTAATCTCGCCAAAATAAACTATGCATTAGGCTAGTTTTTTATTATTATTATTATTATTATTATGGTCATTTTGTTCAACTATTTCTACAACACATATAGACTATAGGTCTGCATAGGCTAGCCTACTATATGCCTACATAATAAGCATATTATAGGCTATATATATATATATTTTTTTTTTACTTCTGCTTTATTTTTTACTTTCATTAGGCTACTTAGGCCTAATCAATTTGATTAGTTTTTGTTCAATTCCTCTGAAAACAGCTGAATCACATCACACAAGCCACTCACATACAGTATATCACGAAAGTGAATACACCCCTCAGAGTTTTGCAGATTTTTGAGTATATCTTTTCATAGGAAAGCATTACAGAAATGTAACTTTGACACAATGATTAGTGACCTTTTAACAACATATTTAACCGCTTAAATTTCTTGTTCACTCAGAAAAAAATAAAATACAGCCATTAATGTTTGAACATGTACTCACAAAAGTGAGTACACCCCAGATTAAAATCCGGTAGAGAAGGGGCTATGTTGGCTCGAATCGTCTCAAAATGAAACGAAATGAAAAGGGATGACAAGGGAGGTCATCAGTGTGCGTTTCAATCTTTCTTTGCATTGAACTTTTAAATTTTGAGTCTGCATCTTGCTTAAATAGATTGGTGTGAGATTTGAATGCAATCCTATGGAGAATATCATGATCTGCTTCAGTAGTCACAGTGCATGTTGACATGCATGTTTCTTTTCGGTGTATTTCAGATTGCCAATGTTGACAGCTTTCATGCATCCCCAAACCATGTCAGTCCCACTGCCATGCTTGGATAGTGAGAGGATACACCTTTTTTGTAAAACTCACTTGTTTACCACCACACATGCTTGACACCATCTAAAGCAAATTTGTTTATCTTGGTCTCAAGAGAGATGAACAGACCAAGGATATGGATCACTGGAACCATGTTGTGTGATCTGAAGAGACCAAGATAAACAAATTTGCCTTAGATGGTGTCAAGCATGTGTGGTGGTAAACAAGTGAGTTTTACAAAAAAGGTGTATCCTCTCACTAGCCAAGCATGGTAGTGGGACTGACATGGTTTGGGGATGCATGAATGCTGTCAACATTGGCAATCTGAAATACACCTAAAAGAAACATGCATGTCAACATGCACTGTGACTACTGAAGCAGATCATGATATTCTCCATAGGATTGCATTCAAATCTCAAACCAATCTATTTAAGCCAGATGCAGACTCAACATTTAAAAGTTCAACGCAAAGAAAGGTTGAAACGCACACTGATTACCTCCCTTGTCATCCCTTTTCATTTCGAGACGATTCGAGCCAACATAGCCCCTTCTCTACCGGATTTTAATCTGGGGTGTACTCACTTTTGTGAGTACATGTTCAAACATTAATGGCTGTATTTTGTTTTTTTTCTGAGTGAACAAGAAATTTAAGCGGTTAAATATGTTATTAAAAGGTCACTAATCATTGTGTCAAAGTTACATTTCTGTAATGCTTTCCTATGAAAAGATATACTCAAAAATCTGCAAAACTGTGAGGGGTGTATTCACTTTCGTGATATACTGTAACAGACCTTTAACATACAGTAACCAAGCACACAGCCAAACCACACAGAAGAGATGAGAGGAAAAGGAGGGGAGAGAGGAGGAGTTCTTCTCTACCACGCGCAACAAAATGACAAGAAGCCTAGTTTAACTAAAAGTAAATAATATCTCGGGAATCTTCGCTTCCTTTGTTACTTCCACAGCTTCGTCGTTGGTTGCTTTTTTTTCTTTACGATGGCGTGGGCTTTCCAACTTAGTTGCGCCAGGACTCGGGAAATTTCAGAAGACAACTGAACTGACAGCTACGGTCACACTACTCTGACAGTCAGCTCTCCTCCTCTGCCCTTGTCGCTATTTCGTTCCACAACCACTCATTTTTAACGTCACTATTATTACGGCTACAACTAGCATTCACCAACACACAAAACCTTGCTCTAACCCCCGACACATTCTCATCACTCGCACAAAACATAGTCTACAGTAGCTGATGCATAATCTGCGTCCTGTTATTGAAACGGTCAGGGCCTCGCTGCTTCAAAAATGCAGCCTGTTACAGCAAGGTTCATATAGGCCCTAGTAATAATAGCAGTAGTGACGTTAAAAAAGGTTGTAGCGAAAGCGACGAGAGCATAGGAGGAGAGCTGCCTGTCAGAATAGTGTGAGCGCAGCTTAGCTGACAGAAGGCTGGTCGTCTGAAATGTTTTCAATCCTGGCGCGCGCAACCGGAGTTGCTGCTCTCTGCACTGGAAAGCCCACGGCTACGTCGTGACGCTAGGGTCCATGGGTAATGTAGGAAATCTCGCCGTCTAACGTTCGTCAGAGCAGCGGTTTACCGTTCATAATTTACTGTACTCGGGCGCTACTAGCCAAATTGGCGGGTAGGTATTTTTTTCTACTAGCCAAAATTAATTTTCACCCGTGTTTGGCGGGTTGGCGTGTGTTAATTTAGAGCCCTGGATAAAACTATCATTGTATGTGACATCATCCAATGTGACCTCATTTCCTGTGGAGGTCTTTTTAAGTTCAGCCACTGGTATTGTTCTGCCCCCTTCTTTGTCTGTATCTGTACCTGTTAACACCTATTCAGGGAGAGGGAGTGAGGAGGCCTGTGGATAGGCCTTTGGGCTTAATGGTCTCCTCTCCCCCTTTCTGAAGTTAATAAACCTTGCATTTCTGAATTTCAATTATTGCACTGAAACTGGTCTTAAATATTAATTAGCAGTAAAACCTAGATACTATCAAAACCAAATGTTGTGTACACTAATCAGGACAGAACTATAGAGGTGGTGCAGTAATATGAGAGTTATGTATTTGCTTAAAGCATGCAGTTATTTGAATAGTCATTCCAACTGTGGTGTACATATGATAGGCATATCTGTCAAGTTTTTTTTGGAGAAATGAAACGCAATTAGTGATACATATCAGTAATTCACCAACCCGTCGGTGCAGTGTGCTGCGGTCAGAATCCATTGGTTGTTGATGAGGGAACCTCCACAGTAATGTTCAAGGTCCCGTTGTAAACTAACTTGCCAGGGCCAACTTCCTGCTGCACTGTCTTCTCCACCGACTATCCTTTCATTGAGTGTAGGTCTACCACACACTGGAAAAGAGCAGAGAGAGAATTAATATAAGGACACAAGACAATTAATGAATCACAAGGCAAGTTTGCTAGAAAATGTTAAATTGTACTACCCAAATATCTACTCACTACCAGTGAAAATGGAAAGTACGTTTTCTTTTCTACTAGCCAAACTGAATTCCCCCCAACATTTGTCCAGTTGGTAAGTGTACATTTATGGCCCTGGTTGTGTTACTTAAAAGGCAACATTTGAAGTTGAATGCTGCTGAAAGCCCTGGTGTGGCAATGGTAGTAGGCTACCTGTAGTATAAAGTATAAAATTAATTCATATTAGTATTTCATAACACATTGATAAGCAGCAGCAGGACATTTTTTTATCCACAGAAACCAAACAATCAAAATAATGTGGTCATTGTCTGTAAACACATTAATGCAGTGTTCCCAGAAACCTTTTCTTCTGGGACCCCTTTTGGATGGGAGACGGACAATTCATTCAACCGTTGTACGTTTCATAGAAAACGTTTCGTTGAACCTGAAGACGTTTCGTTCAACCCAGAGCCATATAGAAACAGAGTTGCGCAAATGGAGGCCCAGGAAATAAATTGCAGCCCCGCCTTTCAACGAGATTGAGGTCGTCAATCTAAAAGCGGCTGTCTTTCCATAGACTTAACATAGAACCACCACATAAAAAGCCAAAAATAAGGACTAACGAACTATACTGCGGGGTAATCACCACAAATATGTAAACTATCAACTGTCTCTGTAATGATAATCACAACAGTTTTACCATCTGTGATGTTTATCTGAAGTTATTACTATGAACAGCAAGTCTTATCATATTCCCTGCATTGCAGTTGCATTTGCTGTGTGCTACGCCCACTTCTAGGAACTAACATTCGTAACGCTGAGCAGTTCTGAGACGCTAAACAGCTAATTTTGCTAATGCGGAAGTCGGCCCTAGCACACAGTGGAGATTGCCCGACTCTGTTTCTATATGGCTCTGGTTCAACCCATGCAGACCTTTCATTTGACTGAGCAGACATTTCGTTCAGGCTACATATTCTGCTGAGCTTCGTTATTATTTGCATGATTTTTCGTTATTTTAAAATATAAATCAGCTCTACTGGTCAGTGCCCTTGAATATAGGTCTATGGGGGGACCGCCATTCCAACATACCGCGATTCCGACATTGACGCTGCATTCCCTCAGCCCCAGACATGACGCCGGTGTATGCTCGCTCCCCTAAAAGCAACTTGGTTTCGGTATGGCGGTAGCTAAAAAGTGTCGAAATGGCGGTGTTTGTCGGAATGGCGGTAT
This sequence comes from Engraulis encrasicolus, assembly GCF_034702125.1. Taxonomy (NCBI): domain Eukaryota; kingdom Metazoa; phylum Chordata; class Actinopteri; order Clupeiformes; family Engraulidae; genus Engraulis; species Engraulis encrasicolus. The sequence continues at coordinate 28,664,956 of NC_085875.1, forward strand.
GTAACCTGCTATGGGAGGGCAAGGACAAACTTAATCGCTATTTTCAAAAATAATGAAGCAGTATCTGGGGCGTGTAGGTTACAGTTGTTTCTTGATTTATCATTTCAGATTCTGGAGACAGATTATTGCTCTTTCCGAATGACATAAGCATGACAAAGGCCATTAAGAGAGGCGAGAGAGAAACACCGGAGAGACGGCTGCAGCTGGGGCACAGCATGGGGGAAGAGGGAGTTTCATTTGCACACGCTTAGACCCATATGGAAGTTGCGCATGGAAATGCTCAGTTTTAATCATCATTTCGTTTCAACATAATAGAGTGCATCTGGAAAGTATTCACAGCGCTTCACTTTTTCCACATTTTATTTATTCAAAATTGTATTATAGTAATCTCTGTCCTCAAAATTCTACACAAAATACCCCAGTATGACCATGTGAAAAAATGTATCTGGAGAGTTTTGAAAATGTGTTAAAATTAAAAAGGTGAGGGGGCGCTGTGGCGCAGTGCGCTAAGCCCCCCACATTTGGGCTTGCATGCCCATGGGGACCCCGGTTCGAGTCCGGACGGGGTCATTTCCCAACCCTACCCCATATCTCTCCACACTCACTTCCTGTCACACCTTCACTGTCCTGTCCGAAATAAAGGCCCAAAAAGCCCATAAAAATATCTTTTAAAAAAATAATTAAAAAATTAAAAAGGTGCCTTCAGGTGCCTTTTGGCAAATTGCAGATGGGTTGCCTTGTGCCTTTAACCCATTGACGCCGGTTGTTGTGTTATACAAAATTGGCCCTGACGCCGGTTGTTGCAAAACGCAACATTATTGATTTGTCAATATTTTCAAGACGCTTGGGAGATGCAATACACAATGTTTTGTTCAAATGCACAAGAGGTGGGTGTCCTCGATTTTATAAAGATCACGTGGCCAAAAAAAAGTTTGATTCTTCGACAAAAATGTCAAACGAAATCAACCATGCTCGCTTCTGCAGACGTGGGTTGTTTAGCCATTTCACACAGGTAAAAAAAAAGGCTGTGGTTCGCGAGACACGCTGTTACAGTGAATGTGATGTTCAGTTGAAAGGTAATGAAGAGATTTTAATTGAGGAAAGGAAATATGATTTAACACATTGACTACTTACTTCCCATGCGTTGCCTCCCGTTTTTAGTTTTTATTGTATATTTCATAACGAGACATTTCAATGCTTATTGTGTGTGATTTTTGGAGCTCTGTGATAAGTAGAACAGACATAGATGACAGTCAAAAGGTTGTGTCATCAACTGGACATTTTAATCACAACGCCAGGATCGGCGCCAACCCAAGAATATTTTTGATAACTGTAGCCTACGGTATGGAACTGTTGCCCTGCATCGGTGACGTCACTGTTGCGCCCTTTCCCCTCTCTGTGTACACCTTGCCAAGTGTCTGCGATGCTGTCATCTTTATAAACACAAGGATCGTGTTTGTATGTTGTTTCCTTAGTGGTACAGTAGGCTACAGTCAGGGTCTACTCTATGGCGCTTTATAGTATGGTTCACACAATAATTAGCCTACAGAAGACAACACTTTCACATCGACTGAACACACCTGGGGAATAATGCAAACCTTGGCCAGATCCTACTGCCCTACACATTGTGAACTGTGATTAGATTATTACCCTTACCTCGGATTTGATCGGCAACCAGATAAGTTGGATTCTTCATTTTGTTCTGACCCCCATGATAAAATTGACGCTGTAGTGAACAGGAGAAGCTGATTGCTACTGTCGGTGAAGCTAGCATTGCTATGTAAACAGTAGCATGCATGTATGGCACATCACTACAGCTGTTTCCCCACAAAAGGATCGGAGACATTAACGCATCCGATTAACGGATTTTGTTGATGACGTTGGACTAAATGCCTTTTGGGACGTGTTTTTGAATATGTTTTGCCTACTGCGTGTGGTGGTGCAACCGTATCTCACTCATTTCGTAAAGTCTTCACGAAAATAATATATTAATTTTCGTGGTTCATTCACGTTATTGCCCGCCTTTCGTAAAGTCTTCACGAAAATAATAGATTAATTTTCATGCTGCCTATTCACTTGAATTGCCCGACTGTTGCCTAGCGACCCACTAGTTTGATGTCCTTTCGGTAGCCTACTGTCACATGGTAATCAAACATTTCAAACAAGCAATTTAGGGTTAGGTTTAGGGTCAAGGTTAGGGTTAAAGGGATACTGTCCCATTTTTGGAAATAAGCTTATTTTACACCTCCCCTTGAGTTAAATAATAGGCTTTTACCGTTCTTCTGTACTTTCGACCGTTCTCTGGGTGTGGCAGTGCAAATTTTACCCCCATGCTAGCAGTTAACATTGAGTCCTATGAGACCAGTTCGCGGCTAACTGGTCTCATAGGACTCAATGTTAACTGTTAGCTTGAAGGTAAAATGTGCACTGCCATAACTAGAAAACGGTTGTGAATACAGGAGAAAGGTAAAAGCCTATTATTTAACTCAAGGGGAGGTGTAAAATAAGCTTATTTCCAAAAATGGGACAGTATCACTTTAAGGTTAGGTTTAGGTTTAGGGGACATAAGGCGTAAGTACCGAAAGGGCGTCGAATTAGTGAGTCCCGAGTGTATCAGCAGTGTTCTGTCAGCACCCCCTCCCCGCCCCTGCAGACGTTTGGATAACCATAGCAGCAGTGGGGCAATTCAAGTGAATAGGCAGCGTGAAAATTAATCTATTATTTTCGTGAAGACTTTACGAAAGGCGGGCAATAACGTGAATGCAACACGAAAATTAATATATCATTTTCGTGAAGACTTTACGAAAGGCGTGAGATAGGGCTCGGTGGTGTGACTACGACCCGTTTCGTGTGTGCAAAGATTAGTTGTGCAGGAACAGACTGTATGCTACACAAGGAACTGAAACGTACTTCCGGAGGCGAAAAATGCGTTTGGTTGGTTGATACATTTGGAGGGGGAGGTGGCAGAGCAGGAGAGATGTGTCTAGTACACCAATATTATATTGGTCTCCGTGAAAAAGCGCAAGATTCTGAAACGGCGCATGATTGACAAAAGCCTCAATATCTCCATTCCATGCTGATTTTGGCAGATACCGGCCTTGGTTTAACTCACGATAGCTCGGCAATGAAAGCACGTACAGACATGCGGTTTTCACGCACTAAGAGGTGAAAGTCTCACCTTTCAAACGAGTCATAGGCCTAACAGATTTCGGTGGCCCTATCACATAATATGCTATGACTGTACAAAAAACACCTAAAAATGGTTTAGAACGCTGGGAGCCTACGACATAATTCTGAAAACACCCCCGATATTCGATGTGTTAAGACCCTTTAGATAGAGAGCAGGAGTGTGATTTGCCGCGGCCGCATGAAGAGGTGGGCGAGTGGCTTCCAAATAGACTGGCAGTCAGCTAGATTTCGCTCCCGACGTTACCAAGTTCACTCCGACAAACGGGGCAATTGACAAAGGTGCCAATACCTGAGGAAGCACGTCCTTTAGATATATTTCAGAATATTGAAGTTTCGGATGTGGTGATAGCCTATTGGTGAGGCAGACAACGGTAGACATGCGGCTTATAGACGCGCGGCCAAACATCCAGCTCAAAGTGGAGCCCCGTCTCAAAATAGGATATGAAATTACTCATCGGTCTCTGCATAACGTTTGGAGGAATAAAACGGCCATACTCGCCGGTGGGAGAGCAAGTGTCTGTATCAGACAAATATCCCCCGATTTATGGCAGGAATGACTGCTTAATAATTATAATAATGATGATTATTATGATTTAGTTATAGTCGGCTATTGTAACAGTAGCAATAGTAATAGCCTATAATAAATAGCAGCATCAAGCATTATCCTGAAAGCACATGAAACATTTTTCAATCATTTAATTATGAGATATGATGTTTTTTAAAGGAATATATTAGTGTTAATGCTGAATGAGCATAATCCAGTGAAAGCAGAGGATTTTACCCTTTAAATGCAATTTGTCCCATGTCCCTATGTGGTCCAGAGGCTGAGATATTTTGATTTTTTCAACCAATTTTCTTATATCAAAAAACCCTCAGGCATTGGGGACCTTTCCTAAAAACTGGATTAGGCGCCAATGGGTTAACTAAAAAATACTTTTCTTGAGAGTGTGAATGCCAGGCGTCTTGTTTGAAGGAAACCAGGCATTGCTCATCACAAGGCAAATACCATCCCTACAGTCAAGCATGGTGGTGGCAGCATCATGCCATTGGGATATTTTTCAGCAGCAGGAACTGGCAGACTAGTCAGGATAGAAGGAAAGATGAATGTAGCAATGTACAGAGACCTCCTGGATGAAAACCTGCTCCTGAGCGCACTTGACCTCAGACAAGGGCGACCGTTCATTTTGGCATTAGTGGATCTGAGAGCTCGGGCACGGGCATAAAAAGAGAGCATGTCAGAGATGTAACTGGGGGCAAGTTCATTTTGGCATTAGTGGATCTGAGAGCTTGGGCAGGGGCATAAAAAGAGAGCATGTCAGAGATGTAACAGGGGGCAAGTCCATTTAATGCTTAAAGTAAATTATGTAGGAGACAGGCAGCCAGTGAAGACCTGCCAAGACAGGAGTGATATGCTCTCTCCTTCTGGTCCTTGTTAAGATTCTTGCCGCAGAATTCAAATTCAATTCAACTTCGAGCTACCAAAAAGAGGGAAAATGTTCATATTTAAAGCCAAAAATCAGGAAATATTCAATAGGCCAAATCCTGAGGGTCAACGACAGTGACAGATCGGATGGTGCATTCTGTTTTTCACAACAGTACACATACAAGTTCTGTCCAAAGTCCCCCCACAGCGCACGTTTTAAAAGGATTAAAGGATTTAAAAACAATTAAATATGACTTTCTCCTTGTTGTTTTGTTGCTGAAGTTGTCTGGGGCTCATGCAAAATTTCGTGCTGCTGGTTGTGATGAGGTGAATCGCACGATTCACTGTTCCGATGCTTGTGTTAACCATGAACAGCGTTGCATGAACCAGCAGTTAATGCGAGGCAAAGTGGGGACACACACACTTTTATGGAGCTCAAGGGTGAGAGCTCTTATTTTCAAGGAATCTGAATTCTTGGTGACTTCTGGCACAAAATGTCGCAAACGGGAGGCTTGTCATTCACATAGCGTTATGGATGGTGGATGATTTATATTTAAACAAATAATAATAAAAATAAATAACAGACATGCTCAGGGGTGTTGACCAGCAGAGCTGATTTCTATTTTATAATAACGAAAAATAAGAATTTCATAACCTGCACGTTTGTGCTCTGCGCCAGCCACTTTTCTTCTTACTGGTGTGGATTTTATGTTATTTAAGGTCCGCTACCTGCTCTGCATCTAGGCTAAATGGATAAAGCATGCAAAGTAAACATGAAAGGAAGGCGAAAGGAAGACGTTTGATGGGACTATTTGATTAGCCTTTGAAAAGAATGGAGCGTCAACCGCACGCTTGCTTACGGAATATCCAATCACTGGGTGTGACTAGTAAAGAGTATCCAATCACTGGGCGTGACTAATTGGGCTGATACACTTGGAAGTGCACTGCACTAGGTTTTGAGAAATGCCCAGTGTGTTTAACCAATATGCCATCATCACCAGTCAGCAGCACAACAGAGGACATTTGCGATTGCAACACAGCATACAGTGTCATCCATGCCCTCGCATAAAGGGCGGGTTATGCTTTTTCTCAGCCTGACGCAGGCAAGTCAACGCAGTTAGTTTTGATTTTTGCTCCATTCTAGGTCTGCGCTATCCGTATCCGTCGCAACGGTAGGGGCAGCGAGATGATTGTTCAAACTGCCTTCAATACAAGGAGTGAACTAAACTTGTCTGTTGTTTTGTAGCTACACAGACTCGACGACAATGAAAATTAAATATTTAATATTTATGTCACGTGCAGTTTTGATCGCACTAGCAGCCACCGCGGGTAGTTTCGAACGAAGAAGCAGCTCATTGTCGAGAATACTCATGAACGGCCATCCGGTTACTTTGCTCGTAAATGAGCATTACACCCCTTTATGGGGGAAATCAAACCAAATGTCTCATTAACTTACATGTTACATCGGCTAGCCTAAATGAACACAGTCCATGCTTAAACCACGGCTGTTTGGCCATATTATTTGAAGAGTCGGCAACACAACACGTTTTCAGCATGTTGTGCGTGAACAACGCTAGTCTACAGGTCCTTATCTTTTCTTTATTCTTCCCCCAACACCACCAATTGACTTGCATTGGCTGTTTTCCCCCACAAAAGGGCGTAACGCACATGGAAAACGTCACGGCGTTCATGAGTATAGGTGGCACGAAGCGGAATGTTTCCTCTGAAACACTGTTCAGCTGTCTCGATATAACTTCAGCGTCGTAACTTGCAAGTGCACGTGTTGTCTTGTCACCAACACTGCAAAGATAAATACCTAAATAAATCAATAGTAGGCTATTACTGACACCCCCCCCCCCACAATAGCCTACCACTGTATTAACTAATGTTTTAATGTTAATCTAACTCATTTAATCTCACTCATAAAAATCCACTCACAGTTTAGCAAATCTGCTAAACCATCTCTAAATTTGCGTGACAGCTGTAAGTTTGCTATTTGTAATGAATCTGCTGACCGTAAATTCAAGACGCTTTTTACTGATCTACAAACGCTATGCAAGAAAAATAGACACTCCACACCGGCAGTGTTGCAAACACGAGAACTTTCCAGTATCAAGCAAAAATGTAAAAGGAGTGTAGTGTTGGGGACATTTGGAAAAGAGAGGGATAAAGATCCTATATTTTGAGTAACCTTTGAATCGTTGCTCGTTTCTAACTACTAAAACATGAGGATATTAGGAGACAGAAGACATCGACAAATCAGCTGGGCAGTGATGCAAATGGTTGGTAATTTTCCTTTTTCTAAAAACTGCAAAATGTGTTACCGTGTTAGTCTCCACCCCATTAAAAACATTAGGGCTACATTATGGCAGAGCTGCATGTGAGGTAGAAGACGCACACTGTTCTGAGTAGGCCTATCTTAATTTGATAACTGGTGCAGTCCCACGGCCCTCGCGGCCCACTAGTGTGAAACTAGTGCAGCCCTGGAGGTTGTGAGCGCGGCCCTATGGTTAAGAATCCCTGCTATATATGACTGACCAGTAGAGCTGATTTACATTTTATAATATTGTAGGTGAAATTACATTGTTAGACGTGAGGCATAAATCTTCCTCACACAAGGGGACCAATAATGTAAGGGTTATTACAATAATTTGGTTGCCAAGTATAAGATTCTTACTCTCAGTTCCAAATATGTAATTGCTATTACATTTGTAGTGAGGACTAAAAGTCTAAGAAATGACGCCTGAGAAGTATGCTTAACTCCTCACGCTGGGGTATCAATAATGTAGGTACAACACATGAGGGATGAAATCCTCACACGTGGTAAACCAATAATGTTGGTATAACGCATGATGACCGAAATCCTCAAACGTCGTAAACCAATAATGTTGGTATGGATTTATGGAATCATCAATTGTAATTAATGATTGAATGAATCACGTCTCAAGACCATCTAAAAAATCGTGAAATAATAAAGTAGTAATCTGAAGGTAATTGTGTGAATTCTTTTCTGGTAGAAATTGTTCAAATACGCCGCACACAGTTCACCACAATGCACATTTGTTGTAAAAGCATCATCCGGTAATAACAGATTTGCAGGGCATTAGAACTTGAGTAACATGTACAATATACACACAGGTGTATGGGAATGATGCACTATGCATGTGTGTGTGTACACTATGAGTGTGTGTGTGTGTGTGTGTGAGTGTGAGTGTGTGTGTGTGTGTGTGTGTGTGTGTGTGTGAGAGAGAGAAAGAGGGGGGGGGGGCGCGCTCTGTGGAGCGCTTGTGTGAAGCGGCGGGAGGAGAGCGAGAGAGAGCTGTGTGTTCTGTATGACTTATTGCTCAAATGATTCTGCGCAGCTCTTGCGCGCACTGCGCAGAACCGAAATATGAGATAAGGAGGAGCGTCAGGTTGTCAGATTTTGGAGCGCGAATCTCTCTAGAGATATGGGTCCAAGCTGATAAGAAAATACTGTCCTTTGTTGAAAGGGTTTACAGTACAGTTTGCTGGGGGAAGGACGCTTGGCACTCTTTTAAACAATAGCTTGCACGGTTGAGTTGCCGACTCGATAACTCTACGGTTAAAAATCCTGATATGTGAATCTCTTGTGAGTGGATAATTTACATGTGTGTGCATGTATGAAATACTCCAACTACTGTATGTAAACGAAGAATAGCATGTGGCTATTTGCAGTGATGAAAGAGGTGTGTGAGAAAAGTCAACTGCAACACTACTGCAACACTGCAACAAGCTAACAAAATCATGGTTCCATGAGTTGGATGCCATTTGTCTGGAACCATGATTTTGTTAGCTTGTTGGTGACTTTACCCCCTGTAATGATGTACAACATTTGCTGAATATATATCTGAGATACAGCTTGACATAATATGTAATATGTACTGGAACATACATTTGGGTTGTTTTTGGACTACACAATGCTTTGCTTTGAAATCAGTGTTGCCAAGTCCGCTTATTACCAGCGACCTCGGGCTTCTTTTTTTGAGCAGTCGCTTTTAATTTTGGTAAGTCGCGGGTTGCGGTTTTTTTAGGCTTGTTCTTTTCAGGGTTGAGCTGTTTTCTCCGGCTGGTGATTTTAATGTGTTTGGATGTGTTTCTCAATAGCAACTCGTTTTTTTCTCACTCATCCTTACAAGTGACTCTACTACAGCATTGTTAACTCCCGCTTTCTGTGGTCACTTGTGGGGATTTTAGCTGCCATGCAGACACCCGCAAAGAGCGAGGTCTTCCCTGACTAGGCACGCGACTGACGACTACGGCTGTCAAAATTGCTCAAAAATAGCATTCGAATATTTGCTCAGGAAAATCACATGAATTCGAACTATTAGAATAATTTGAATATTCGAACCCTTCGAATATCACGCCGGGGAGTGTTTCATGCAAGTTCAAAGACAAGGCGAAATGGTGAAGTGAAAGCCCTCACAAAAACGAATAGGACGTTTTACCGTTTGTTTTGTGCGGACAGATACATTTGAACAATACAAACTCGTTGAAGCACATAAGACAAGCGGCACCACAGCAGATGCGCGCTCTCTCCCTCTCTCTGGCTCTCTCACTCACTCACGCTCACACACACACAGAAGCGGGGCCCAACTTCTCCAACTACAGTAAAATCTAGACTGTCGCCTATCTTGCTTGCTCGGTGTTGACTCCATGGCTGCTTTGCCAAACTTTGCCATGACACCGTCTGCATCGGTCTCGTGCCCTTACAATTCTTGACTGCCTCTTGTCGCCTTGACGGCAGCGTTTATGGCGGACGGTGCAAAACATTGTGAAGACGTGTCGCTTATCTGTAGCTACAAAAATGCTACATTGCGACTTCATGGTGCTAACTCGTACATCGGCAGCTTCCAGCTTCCACTTCATCACTTGGCTCACTTTTTTCCGTGCCGGCCAAAATCCTTAGAACTTTCATATTTAACATTTTGGGGCGGGTGTACGTTGTAAGTCATTCACGAGAGACGACAACTTCTTACAATGTGGTTTGTGGCAATAAGAACTCAAACGTCAAAACAATCTGCACGAGGCTGCTCCACCTATCAACAAAACCACCGTGGAGGATAGATTAAAGGGGCAGCCGCGGTGCGCGGCTGACCATGAACAACGAAGGGTGACCTTGGTCAACGAACAGCACCCCAGTTAACAACTTCATAGAAATGCTGCGACAAATGTCCATGTAGCTGAAAAGTACATATGATAAAGACAACACGGGAGCTTAAATATTTTATTCTGCCGTCCAGTTGGGCTATAGGCTACCCTCCCTGCTTTCAGCCAGGGTCACCTCTACCATGCACGCTTTTTTCCACAGTCGAATATTAATTTCCACATTCGAATTTGTCTTTTTTTGCACTATTCGAACTCGAATTCGAACTTCGAATATTCGTTGACAGCCCTACTGACGACCCACCATGTCGGTTGCTTCTTTTCACGACGCCGTCAGTCGCTTCTTTTGGGCTTGTTTTTAGGACGTCAGTCGCTTATTTGTCTTAGAAAATCTGGCAACACTGTTTGAAATACAAACCAGGTATAACAAGGTAAATTGTGAATAATAACAAAATACTGCCATTTTCAAAACGTCTGATTCTTATACTAGATGGAGAACAGCACAAAGAAACATATCAGCCATCGAAACTGACCAAAATTATAGTTTTGGGGGATATTCATGAATATGTAAAAACCTTGTCATGTTTAGCAATGTTTTCCTTTCTGTAGTGCTTACAGTGTCACAGGTCTTGACCAAAAGCCCACCATTTTATCACCTGCTGGTCCTTATGATGGAGCCAAACTGTTAAAACATAGAAGAGAATGCAATTTGTCCTTACTATGTGGCAGTAATCGAAGATCTCCCTTCAAAATATAATGCATGAGTGGCTTTTCATGCTGTTTAAAACCCATTTATACCATTCAGCACTGTATTTAACTCTACAGATGAGTGAGAACATCTTAACCAATGCACTACTGCACCCGCATGCCATCATGAAGACTGACTTTTGAAGTTAGCACTAACACAAGTTGGATGGTCCATTTTCACTGTAGCACAGGATGTGCAATACTCTATTATTGTAAAAAAGAATTGACTTCTACAACTTCTGCTGACTTCTGTAAGCAAAGGACAGTTTCCCATGTCTTCTGGGTCTATTTCAAGTGAGCTCGGGTGCATAGGAGAATGTTACACCCCTATATCATTTGCACGCATGAAGCATTCTTAATATGGTCAATTTTCAATAGTTGTAATTCCTGGAGTGCTAGAGTGAGACTACATCCAATATATATTTCATGATGTCATGAACCTATACAGTGGTTTTAATGACAACAAGGCCGACAGGCGGATAACAGATGCGTCCCTCTATGCCAGTTCCAACAATGCAATTTTCCCCCCCCAAACACCCCCCTGGCCTCCTCCTAACCTGTCAACGCCCCCCTGAGGATGTACTTTTTGTTTATTGGTCATCATGGACACTCCAAATAATGTGGCAGGCAGCAAAATGGCAAGACATGGCTTTATTTTTTGCAGTTTAGGCTATAATAAGCTTATCATTCTTGGATTTGGAAAAGAACCATATGATTTCAAATAGATGAAGTAGGCTACATTACAAATGACCAGACATTTATTAGTATCAACCTTTAGTATCACGCCATTTCAGCATCATGTGCATGTGGGAAAGAATTTAAACATCGACAAATAATAAATAAATAAAATCGTTTGGGTGAATCATGCGCTTATGGGTTCACCCTTTAGGTGAATTATGCGCTTATTTTTCAAAACCAGCTTCACCGTCAAGGCACAAAGCAGTGAGCTCCCGTGCCAGAGTTTACCAAATTCACACGACTACAAAGCAATTACGAAAGACGCGTTCTGTCCTGTGCTCTCTCCGAGCGCAGCGAAAAGCACCTGTGGGGTACGAGCCCGCCAACGAAAGAACCTCCCTGTAGGCTACGAGTAGGCTAAACACACCGTATGTCAAATGGCCCAGCTGTCTACTTGTAGTTCGAGCACCATGCTCCAGTGCGCAGCGCAAACTGACTAGGGTACTGAAAAGGCAGAAGTAAACTCGCTGGGAATATTAAAAGGGAGGCTCGTAGGCTACACACAGACCTCTGAACCCGAGTTTGTGGACTGGAGAAAAGCGGAGGAAAATGTGAATGTTATGAAAGAAAAAAAAGCTAACCAAATGTTACAGGTCCACGTTTAGAGGAAGAGCTGCGCTGCGGGTCGCCTGTCAACTAATTACAGTTCCATGTCGTGGAGCGTTATGCAATGCAAACGCCCCTCTATCCACGCTCAAATGAAAATGTGAATGTTTTGAAAGGAGAAAAGCTATAACCAAATGTTACAGGTCGACGTTTAGAGGAAGAGCTGTATGCGCTGCGGGTCGCCTGTCAACTAATTACGGTTCCATGCCGTGGAGCGTTATGCAATGCAAACGCCTCTCTATCCGAGCACAAACATCTGTGTCAAAAACTGCCTGCCAACTTCTAAATCCGCGAGTTTCTGACGAACCAAAATAAAGTTGCCTCCCATTGTCCAAACGCAAAACAATGGCGAAAATTGAATGCCCCCCTCAGTTGTCTCACAATGCTATCAGCCGTCTTGCCTGATTGGTAATACGTTCTGGCTTGCACGCATTCACTCCGCCCTCAGTTGTCTCACAATGCTATCAGCCGTCTTGCCTGTTTGGTAATACGTTCTGGCTTGCACGCATTCGCTCCGGTCCAAAATGGCAACTCTGCCGCCTTGTGGCCACAGTAGGAACAATTGAAGGAATGCGTTTCAGACGGACATTGAAGGAATGCGTTTCAGACGGACGGACGGATGGACAGACAGACCCTCTTATAGAGATGCTGGGACGCATCTAAAAATATGTCTTATATACACTCAATCGTGGTAAATCAAAGGGAATTCAAAAATGTATGTAATAACTATGGTAATTATTCCCTCTGCATCTTTAATTCTGAGTGACTCAGCCTCTCTCTGATGATCTTATACCTGGACACCTATATATCCCTCAGTACAATTCATTTTGAAATGTTCTTCTTTGTCGTTTTATCTTTTTTGGATGTTTACTAAATTTCACTGATCCACGTCCCAACTTATTTGAGACGTGTTGCATTTATCAAATTAGAAATGAGTACATATGTCCCCCAAAACAATATTTTTTCTCGGTTTTAACACTTAATATGTTGTCTTTTCACTATTGTCCATCTAATGAATAGATTGAATGTTTTGAAAATGATAGCATTTTGATTTTATTCACTGTTTACCAAACGTCCCAACTTCACCGGAGTTGGGGTTTGTAGAATGTGCAGTGAATGTGCAGTGTCCCCAATGCATCTTTGCTCATGAAAGTACAGTCTAATTGAAGAACTATGACAATCTATGCGTTTACATGAGACACTTCAGTCCGATTTAACTCACTTTAAATCTGATTAAACCTTAATTCCGCTCTAAAAATATCATGTAAGCACTTACCAAACAGGATTTAAGTTTATTCTAATTCAAACATAAGTCTGATTAAAGTGGGTGGTTTATTCCTCTTTTAAATCCAATTAAGCACGTTCCTCTGTCATATAACCTTTTATTCAGAATTACAATAAGTCCAGTCGTTCCACGCATGCTCATTGGCCACACAATGGTGCCAAGAACCCGTGCGCTTTGCTAGTGAGAAAAAAATGGCGGCACTTCCTGTTGATTTTCACATGAAAGTTTTGCTTAATTTAAAGTCCCTAAGCGACTATAAATGTTGTGGCTTCCATATATTGATGTAAAAGTGCCCCACGAAGTAATGAAGCACAACAAAGTTACTCCACATCACCCTTTGACCACTCGTTTTTCTAAGCTAGGTGGGTAAGCTAACTAGCATTTTGAAAGAACCAGACCATAGGAGATGTCCCTAGCTTTCAGTGTCCGACTGAAGGCATTCATTTTCGGGCAGAAGGTTAGCACCTGTCCTGGTAGTCATGAAGGTTTAGCGACCACGCCCCCACGCCTTATTTGGCTCGCTCAGCACGTGCGTCCTCAGTCCAATCGCAATAGAGCTTGAAAGTCCCGCCCCTTAGTTCCGCATTTCACCATCTAACAACATGGTAGCGAGTATATCTTCTGATCTCAGTCATTATATGCAATGGGCTAAAAATATGCTGTTTAAGAGGCTAGATAAAGATTATTCATGTAGAAGTATCAATGTTTTGTTCCAAGGCCGTCTGCATGAAAAATGTGAAGAAAAGCAGCTTTCTAAAAAGTTTGGGGGTTCGTATGAAAAATTAAACAAAAATATCAGCAACATATATGGAGCTCGTGGCACAACTCGAAGGGGATCGAAATATCATTTTAATACCGCCATTGGATTCAGGCACGTGCACAGCATAGTTGCCCACGGTGCCCGAGCAACGGCCCTTTTGCCCACATTGGCTGATATTGCCCTTCCAAGGGAGGGGAAAATAATATGGCAATTATAATTTCATATTTCAATATAATTTGATTTCTTTATAATTCATAATTTTGATTGAAGTTTTTTACAATAAAGACTTAAGTCAGTCATACAAATTCATCAGACCCGTCGAGAATGGGCACGAGCGTTGTGAGGTAGGTAGGCTACGCAACAACTCCGGTGGGGAGGGAGAAGGCACGCGACAGGCGCTTGAGCGCCTATAAGACACACGAAAGATTTTGAAGATGCCTGGGTGTCGGCTAGAGCCCTACACACAGTCTACATATTAGGGTACAAAATATGCTCACGATTAACCTCTCTAATACAATGTTGAGTTTAGAACTTTTAGTTATCATACATCTGACAGCCAGCCAGCGCCATGTTTAGGTAGCAAAAAAAACCGACAGCCAGCTGTAGATATGCCTCGGAAAAATAGGCTAATATTTCATGTTTCAACTGATTTGCTTTGCAATTCGTATTTTTGATTGAAGCTTCCAAAATTAAGTTTTCAAATTCAGATTCACCTGCACCTCGAGAGATAGGCAAAGGGAGGGGCAGCATGCACGTTGCGGGGGGCACGCGCAGCTCTACATGGGAGGGAGGGGGGAACAAGCATGCATGCGACCAGGGCAGAGACGCAAAATATGTCGAAGATGTCGTGGGAGTAGAGCGACTGCCCTGACGGCCTGAAGTGAGCTGGAAACACAGCAGACTACACAGTATTAAACTACATGATCACAATTAATGTCTCTTAAAGCCGATCTCGAGTTTAGGACGTTTAGTGATTCTAAATAATCTGACAGCCGGGTTGTGCCACGTTCAGATATTGGTGAAAAACGACAGCCAGCTAGCTTGCAGTCAACGTTTTACATGGCTCAGGTTGTTTTGTGGAAGGCTAACCCAACTAAGAAACATGCAGATGACATGTCGTTTTATCAAGCAAGAGAGAACTTAAGGGGGTAGGCTAGCTAAAGGAAGCACATCTCTGCAGAGTTGGCTGCGAAAAAAATGAACAGGTGCAGGTGAGGCAGAGAATCTTTTTCAGGATTGTAGAGGTTTGATCTTGGAGAGACCGCTAGGAAAGTGCTTTTTCTTACGCTGATATAGGCCTATTCTCCGACCCAAAGATACTGTTTCCACTGTCAATGTCCATGTAATTGAAATAAATCCACTCCACGTGATAACTGACGTTTAGGCCTACTGTTCTTCTCAAGACATAGGCCTACAAAATGTGCATGAACTAACTAAAATATCTGTAATGAAAATAAAAGGTTATAAAGTCTGCGAGAAGCTCGGAGTTTCAGAGCAACATATAAGAACTGGTGCTCCCACGCCACGGTTCTTTGCGATCTGAAATGAAAGCCGGCTCGTCCATTCTTAAAGCGACAGTACACATTTTTAATATAGGCTACAAAAGACCCAACAAATGACCTAAACCTGTGAATTCTTATTGTTTTAGCTTTCCTATATAATATTCATCATTTTAATCATGGAATATGCCTATTAATTAAATTTCAAATTCAAATTAAATGATCTTTTTAACCATTTTTAAACTATTTCTATTTATTATAACTTAAAGTCTACTTTGGCTGCTACAAGGATTATAAAGATGACAGTGGGTTAATTGATTAAGCATTCTCATATTTAGCCTATTAATTTACTCATCATTTCATTTCATTTAAGATGAGGATGACTCAGAGCCACAGACCTCTGCACATAGGGCAGGTAGGCATAAGACTGATCATCTCTGTGACTGATACAGGTTTAAAAACTATCAAGGCTTTTTCTCATAATTTCATTTAATTTAGGGGCAGCCACATACCACACATGAGGAAATGTGGATCAGGAGACATTTAGGGCAGGTGGGCATAAGGCTGATCATCTCTGATATGATTAATAGGTAGGCCTACATGTTTAAAAACTAGCATGTTATATCATATGGTACGCATATTCAGGATACTATAGGCCTACAATAAAATAATATTAATAAGTATGACAATAATATACTACTTCTACTACTACTACTAAAAATAATAATACCCATGGTGCAGTTTCCTAAAAATTCTGAAGGCCGCTCATTGTTGATGGTTTTTTTTTTTTTTTTTTTGGGGGGGGGGGGGGGGGGGGAGAGATGGGGGGGGGGGGGGGATTGCCCTTTCTTCAGGTTAGAGCAACTGCCCTTTGAGATTCCTGTGCACGTCCCTGATTAGATTACATGCTATGATTTTCGGCTAAAAACACCATTGTCCCATGATATCGGAGGAAGTGACTTCACTTTCAAGCTCTATGCTTTCTGTTCCCCAGACGTTTAATCAGATTTAAGTGAAAGTGCCATGTATACACGTCGCAAAATAACTCTTAATCTGATGTATTTAAATCCGATCTATTAAATCTGATTCAAAAACATCATGGAAACGTAGCCAATTACTCACCTTTGAAAAGACGCTGCTATTATTTTGAGCACAACTGTATATCATTCAGCACTGCATTTAACTCTACAGAGGAGTGAGAACATCTTAACCAATGCACTACTGTACTACAATACCCCATGCCATCATGGAGGATGACCTTTTAAGTGAGCACAGGACGTGCAAGACTCTATTTCATTTTTTAAAGGATGATTTTTTTGTACTTCTGTAAGTAGGACAGTTTCCCATGCAGGTCTATTTCAAGTGAGCTCGGGTGCATTAGAGAATGTTGAACCCTTCTATCATTTTTTTTAGTTTTTAATAGCTTCAATTGAGGGAGTCCTAGAATAAAGGGGCGTACACACACGTCGCTGCTAGTTACTCGCTCAGCGGATGAAGTCAATAGAATGTCTACGTGTTTCAGCGAGTCTTGCTGGCGAGTAGGCGAGGAGAGTACAAGCGATGCGATGTGGGCGGGTTCCAAGATAAACTTATTTTATCTTCGAGCGACGCGAGTTAAGCGAGTAACCAATTGGAATGCAGAATACAGATTATTGACAGGTGACGTTGCCCCTGTGCTGTTCTGACCACCCAACTTCTGCACGCCATCACACTTTGAAGTGTTGAGGAAAATACATCCAATACAGTGTACACCATCAAAGGCTCATATGCATGGTTGTGCACAGCACACGATCAACGTTAAACAGCGTAGGCCTACATTTTGTTTCGTACGGACGTTATTGGCGCGGACAGCGGGAACCATGACAACCAGTAAACAAAATCACCCAGAGCGAGTGGCAAGTAGGCGAGTGAGCAAGTAACGAGTAAATAGCAGCGACGTGTGTGTACGGCCCTTAAGACTACAGCCAATCAGTGGCAGGTTTATGGTGAAAGGTATTGGTAAGCAAAAAGGCTGTAAAGAAGCCAATCAAGGGCATTCTCCCCCAAGAATGTTTTAGATAAAAATGCCCTTAAATAGTGAATGTTGAGCATGCTGTAGCGACCAAGGGACAACTGCCAACTAGCCAGGCCATGCCCTCCTAGTGACGCAACAGCTTCAGGGTTGCTACCAGTCAGGTCAAGAGTCAATGCAAGTACTTTCTGAGTTCTCACAAATAATAATAAGCAAACAATCATTAGCAAACCAAGGGAGGCCATTTGGGAAATGCTTAATTCATTACTCCATGACAGCTGTCATGACCGGTGTGTGGCTAGAAAAGTCTCAGTACAGTCTGAAAATATGCATGATTGTGGTGCATCATTTATAGATGCTGCATCGTCCAATGAAGAGAAAACTACTTCATCCTCACTAAAATTAAGTTTATAAGCAACATGAGAATGTGTACTGCACATCTCTAAAGCCCTATTCCAATGGGACTAGTTTAATGTGGGGACCTGGGGTAAAGTAATAACAACCGGGATGTTTAATCCTGTCCGAACGCGCCATGTCATGGAAAAATAGCTGAGTATGTCGGTAAACTTCACAGCGAGTTTTACCTACTGTGAAACCGTCCGGGGACATTACCCTCAGTTATACTAATCCCGTCCGAATGCGACCCCATGTAAAGATGTCTGGTTAAGTGCACGAAACGCACAATATATCCAATCTCTCCGGGCTTACAAACATTACAGCCTTGCAGTAAACCATTAGTTTTGTTTTAGGGCGTTTTGTCGAAATCAGGTAGCATGGTCAAACGCACTCTCCAAATGAAAGGACAAGCATGCAGACGCATTAGAATGGATTTTGATGGGTTAGTAAACCAACAGGCAATGACGACAAGTGCATGATGAGTTGACCCTCCCACTTTCTGTTCCTCTACTGACATATTTCAATCCAGTCCGAAACAGCCATTTCTGTTACCGACGTCCTGAGATAAAGATCACATTTCCCCATGTCCATACATAATAGTGCTTTAGACTCGCAGGAAAAGGAAAGGCTTGTGACAAGCAAAGGGCAAACTTTTTTCTGTTACCGGTATTTCTTAAAAACAACTTGAGATCCCAAGAGTGGACCAAGACTGTTTAATGAATACTAGAATCCTAACAACAACAGAAAAGCATGCCAAGCTTTAACAGAGATTTTGTGGGAAGAAATCAACTCTTTCACGATGGCTGTGGCAACAGATTAGTAGGACAAACAACCAACTGTCATTCACCATAATGAATATGTTCGCCAATGAGTGGTGTGCATGGAGACGATTTCAGTGACACAAACGATACAAGAATTTTGGATTTACTGTTAACCTGAGAGTGGCAAATTGTACCTTGAGGATTCTACAAAAAGATAAGAGATCAACATCCAACTGCATTGCACAAAACTTTCAGTGATCCTTGAAAAATATCTTTAATTATTTCTGCTGAATGAGTGTTTGAACAACAGCCGATACGTACTTATTGGATGGCACCCAAGAATTCCTCCCTGGACACCACACTGCTGCGAAGGCAGACATTCTCCACTATCACAGTCGACCGACGGAGGATTGCACGTGCACTTCAGGTCACAGTCTGCAGTATAGAACACCTCTCCAGGCTGATGACAGGAAAAATTGTCAGATTTTTTTTTTAAATGCATAGTTCATTTTTTCTATAACAGACAGCATACTACGCTGTCATTTTCCATCTAGCACACATGCTACTTGGAGAAGAAGGAAACAAAACAAGCAAAGCGGTTTGTTCACCTCGTAGTATAGGCCATTGGTGTGCTGGCATCCACAGCTGTCTTCCTGAACACACTTGCCAGCGCTGAGGACGTAACCTTCGTCACACACACACCCCTCTGCACACGGTCCGATACACTGCGCAGGGGGAGGTGTGACGCAGGAGGGCTGGCAGGGTGGAGCACAGGACTCATAATGGCTGTTGGGAGGGCAGGTCAGGGCTTTGGGGAGAAAACAAAGAACGAGAGGGAGGTCAATAAGCAATATCAAACGTCTGAGCAATAAAGAATTTAGACATTTACTGAACATGGAATCTCCGTATAGATGGGGCTGGTGGTCAGACACTCACGACAGAATGTGGCATTTCTCCAAGGCTCGATGGTGACTCCACGATCCTGGCACTCATTCACATAGGCCTCTATGGCCTCGCAAAGGGCAGATTCGAGTCCATCCAGTTCACACAGGTCAAACGTGCAGTCCTTGAAGAAGTTCTGGAAAGATCACAACATAAAATAAATACATTAAATGCAAGTCACAAAGTATAGAATTAAAAAAATACAATTTATTCCAATTTCCCTGTCCATTTGCCAACTTTACAGTCTGCTTTGTGAAAAGGATCCTAACGTGGAGGCAACTCACGTCGGAATTGACGATGAGGTGGCACACAGCAAATGGACCGTTGGTGTTCTGAATGATTCCACAGAAGGCAGGAGCCTCGTACTTCTCCTCGTCCTCTGGAGTACAGCCAAGGAGAGGCACTTCTGGATTGTTGTCGCACCTAAATTATGTGGTAATTATGGAATATATTGGTTATAAAAACTGGGGATGTAAGCATGAATGCAAGGAACTGTGGTGACAAATTTTGAAGTAAATTTGGTGCTTGTATATTACTGCGTCTTACTTGGGGTCAGTGTTCCAGCTGTTGCCAAAGTCGTTTGGTGTAGTGACAAGCTCGCCAGTTGGAGTAAGGAAATCATTTCCGGGGTTGCCGTCATAATCTCCACAAAGACCACACACCTTCTCCTTGTAGCTGCACAAATATAAAAAAGTCATAGTGAAGCAACACAGACTCAGAAAAGATCAGAGATGAACATAACACAAGTCTTTCAAAAGTTACAAATGGATGGTTTAGTGCAGGGGTGCTCAACTGGCGGACCCAGGTCCGGATGCGGACCCAAACGCAATGTCATCCGGACCAAGACAAAATCCATCTGTATTTAATATGTAGAAATTATACATGAGATTTCGCTGCCATGCGATCTATAGGTGTATTTCTGCGAAGCCAGTCTTATGACAAATAAAAGTATCATCACTATGACAACTCAGTGAGTGAGCAAGAGGCCAGTGCGGCCAGTGAGTGAGGCTATTTTCTGCATCGGTCCGTAGCGACTGGACCCTGGAAACATACGAAATTTGGCGAGTGGACCTTTTCAGTTTCTAGTTGAGCACCCCTGGTTTAGTGCTTTCT
The DNA here is from genome assembly GCF_034702125.1 of Engraulis encrasicolus. Taxonomy (NCBI): domain Eukaryota; kingdom Metazoa; phylum Chordata; class Actinopteri; order Clupeiformes; family Engraulidae; genus Engraulis; species Engraulis encrasicolus. The sequence goes on from NC_085875.1 coordinate 28,685,550, forward strand.
TTGGAAGCAGAGAAGGCTTTTGACCGGTTAGAATACTCTTGTTTATTGTATTGCGTGGATAAATTTGATTTGGGGGATGACTTTATAAGATAGGTCAAGGTCTTATATGATAAACCACAGGCGGCTATTCTAGCTAATGGCATTATGTCTGACAATGTTCCTGTATTTAGAGGAACTACACAGGGTTATTCCCTGCCCCCCCTGTTTGCCTTGGCCACAGAGCCATTGTCAAAGGCCATAAGAGCAACGCCTTCTATCCATGGTTTACAAATAGGCGAGTCAGACTATAATAAGTCTTTATGCATATGATGTTTTAATAGGCTATACCTTTCAAGACCTAACTCATCAATACTAATATTACTCACTGTTATTGACTCATTCAACAATTTTTCTGGTTATAAAATTAATCTCACAAAATCAGAAGCCATGCCAATTGGAAGTTTAAGCTCAGTTCCCAATATATTGCCTTATTTCCCCTTCAAATGGTCCCCAGCAGGCTTTACATATTTAGATACATTTATAACCCCTATATTCCAACAAATGTATAAAGCTAACGTCATCCCACTTTTTGAGAAAGTTAAACAAGATCTGGAACGATGGAGTTCTTTACCCATATCTCGGCTGGGGCATTTGCAATGATCAAGATGAATATTTTGCCAAGGTTGTTGTATCCTATTCAAATGGTCCCTATTTTGTTTTCAAATGCAGTTGTGAAAAGACTAAATGGTTGGCTTAGTTAATTCATTGGGAGCAAACTAAAGCTAAAATATTGAAGATGCTACAACAAATTTGTCAAGGCCATGATGCAAAGTTGTGTTATTCAAAGCTTTTCTGAGTTTATTATGTCATAGTGAGCAAAAAATGAGAAATTTCAAGATCGGGCCTATATGGGAGGTTGTACCCTCTTTAAAAACAAAAGGAAAAAAGGAAACCGGTGGAGGTTGTAAATATTCATGAGGAAATTTGTGACACACACTAGAAAAACACTGGACCCTTTTAGGATCATTATGTTATAAAGCTCAGAGTGTCTTACTGCTAAGTCACCAAATGTATTTTAAAGTACTGCACATCAACCTGAAATGCAGAGCTAATAGTGATGTTGACTTACGCAGATGTCACTTTGATGTCCATGTAGTGGTTGCCATCATAACGAACAGTCACCCCAAAGCTCATGCCCACTGTGTAATGTTTTCCGGACTTGTACACAGAAACATCTGGAGTTGGATTCACAGGGAGGTTCACATTGGTCCCATTTATCTGTGAGACAAACAGAGAAAAGAGCAAGAACACAAACAGATATGTTCATAAGAGGTTGAGATACTACACGATAGGAATGGGGAAATTATTGCAATGAAAACCTCCATATCGAACTGGACCATTTCTGTCAATTGTAGACATAGTATAACCCCACACTATCTATTACACATGCAATGTACAATATTTCTCACACAATTTTAGCAGTTCATAGCTTCTTCAGTTGTTTTAACCTTAAATTGGTCATTTTTTTAGGTTGAATGTTTATCCCTAAAAAATATTTTATGTAGTTATAAAGAGTGTGGAAAGTGCTGATCATCTTACCCGGAAGATTCCTCCTTTAAGAATGGACAACGTCATGCCATGGACGTAGACATGCACTTCTGCCACATAGCTTACTCTCTCGTTGTTGTTTCGGTTCTCGTTGGTCGCGTGGACCTCGTAATGTGGCATGCTGGTCGTGTTGCAAGGTTTGGACATCAGGTAGGTGCAGGTGCCCATGAAGTCGTACTTCAACTCATCAAAAGTGGTGTAGTGGGGATCACCAGGGGCAACACAGGTGGAGGTGGCTGTGGATGGAGACGGTTTCAGTGACACAAACGATACAAGAATTTTGGATTTAGTATTACTGTGAGAGTGGCAAATTGTACCTTGAGGATGCTAAAAAAGACAAGAGATCAACATCCAACTGCAGTGGACAAAACTTTCAGTGATCTTTGAAAAATACCTTTTGAATTATTTCTGCAGAATGAGTGTTTGAACAACAGCCGATACGTACTTATTGGATGGCACCCAAGAATTCCTCCCTGGACACCACACTGCTGCGAAGGCGGACATTCTCCACTATCACAGTCGACCGACGGAGGATTGCACGTGCACTTCAGGTCACAGTCTGCGGTATAGAACACCTCTCCAGGCTGATGACAGGAAAAATGGTCAGATTTTTTTTTAAAATGCATAGTTCATTTTTTCTATAATAGACAACATACTACGCTGTCATTTTCCATCTAGCACACATGCTACTTGGAGTAGAAGGAAACAAAACAAGCAAAGCGGTTTGTTCACCTCGTAGTATAGGCCATTGGTGTGCTGGCATCCACAGCTGTCTTCCTGAACACACTTGCCAGCGCTGAGGACGTAACCTTCGTCACACACACACCCTTCTGCACACGGTCCGATACACTGCGCAGGGGGAGGTGTGACGCAGGAGGGCTGGCACGGTGGAGCACAGGACTCATAATGGCTGTTGGGAGGGCAGGTCAGGGCTTTGGGGAGAAAACAAAGAACGAGAGGGAGGTCAATAAGCAATATCAAACGTCTGAGCAATAAAGAATTTAGACATTTACTGAACATGGAATCTCCGTATAGATGGGGCTGGTGGTCAGACACTCACGACAGAATGTGGCATTTCTCCAAGGCTCGATGGTGACTCCACGATCCTGGCACTCATTCACATAGGCCTCTATGGCCTCGCAAAGGGCAGATTCGAGTCCATCCAGTTCACACAGGTCAAACGTGCAGTCCTTGAAGAAGTTCTGGAAAGATCACAACATAAAATAAATAAATTAAATGCAAGTCACAAAGTATAGAATTAAAAAAATACAATTTATTCCAATTTCCCTGTCCATTTGCCAACTTTACAGTCTGCTTTGTGAAAAGGATCCTAACGTGGAGGCAACTCACGTCGGAATTGACGATGAGGTGGCACACAGCAAATGGACCGTTGGTGTTCTGAATGATTCCACAGAAGGCAGGAGCCTCGTACTTCTCCTCGTCCTCTGGAGTACAGCCAAGGAGAGGCACTTCTGGATTGTTGTCGCACCTAAATTATGTGGTAATTATGGAATATATTGGTTATAAAAACTGGGGATGTAAGCATGAATGCAAGGAACTGTGGTGACAAATTTTGAAGTAAATTTGGTGCTTGTATATTACTGCGTCTTACTTGGGGTCAGTGTTCCAGCTGTTGCCAAAGTCGTTTGGTGTAGTGACAAGCTCGCCAGTTGGAGTAAGGAAATCATTTCCGGGGTTGCCGTCATAATCTCCACAAAGACCACACACCTTCTCCTTGTAGCTGCACAAATATAAAAAAGTCATAGTGAAGCAACACAGACTCAGAAAAGATCAGAGATGAACATAACACAAGTCTTTCAAAAGTTACAAATGGATGGTTTAGTGCAGGGGTGCTCAACTGGCGGACCCAGGTCCGGATGCGGACCCAAACGCAATGTCATCCGGACCAAGACAAAATCCATCTGTATTTAATATGTAGAAATTATACATGAGATTTCGCTGCCATGCGATCTATAGGTGTATTTCTGCGAAGCCAGTCTTATGACAAATAAAAGTATCATCACTATGACAACTCAGTGAGTGAGCAAGAGGCCAGTGCGGCCAGTGAGTGAGGCTATTTTCTGCATCGCTCCGTAGCGACTGGACCCTTGAAACATACGAAATTTGGCGAGTGGACCTTTTCAGTTTCTAGTTGAGCACCCCTGGTTTAGTGCTTTCTTTGGAAGCAGAGAAGGCTTTTGACCGGTTAGAATACTCTTGTTTATTGTATTGCCTGGATAAATTTGATTTGGGGGATGACTTTATAAGATAGGTCAGGGTCTTATATGATAAACCACAGGCGGCTATTCTAGCTAATGGCATTATGTCTGACAATGTTCCTGTATTTAGAGGAACTACACAGGGTTATTCCCTGCCCCCCCCTGTTTGCCTTGGCCACAGAGCCATTGTCAAAGGCCATAAGAGCAACGCCTTCTATCCATGGTTTACAAATAGGCGAGTCAGACTATAATAAGTCTTTATGCATATGATGTTTTAATAGGCTATACCTTTCAAGACCTAACTCATCAATACTAATATTACTCACTGTTATTGACTTATTCAACAATTTTTCTGGTTATAAAATTAATCTCACAAAATCAGAAGCCATGCCAATTGGAAGTTTAAGCTCAGTTCCCAATATATTGCCTTATTTCCCCTTCAAATGGTCCCCAGCAGGCTTTACATATTTAGATACATTTATAACCCCTATATTCCAACAAATGTATAAAGCTAACGTCATCCCACTTTTTGAGAAAGTTAAACAAGATCTGGAACGATGGAGTTCTTTGCCCATATCTCGGCTGGGGCATTTGCAATGATCAAGATGAATATTTTGCCAAGGTTGTTGTATCCTATTCAAATGGTCCCTATTTTGTTTTCAAATGCAGTTGTGAAAAGACTAAATGGTTGGCTTAGTTAATTCATTGGGAGCAAACTAAAGCTAAAATATTGAAGATGCTACAACAAATTTGTCAAGGCCATGATGCAAAGTTGTGTTATTCAAAGCTTTTCTGAGTTTATTATGTCATAGTGAGCAAAAAATGAGAAATTTCAAGATCGGGCCTATATGGGAGGTTGTACCCTCTTTAAAAACAAAAGGAAAAAAGGAAACCGGTGGAGGTTGTAAGTATTCATGAGGAAATTTGTGACACACACTAGAAACACACTGGACCCTTTTAGGATCATTATGTTATAAAGCTCAGAGTGTCTTAACCCATTGACGCCGGTTGTTGCAAAACGCAACATTATTGAATTGTCAATATTTTCAAGACGCATGGGAGATGCAATGCACAATATTTTGTTCAAATACACAAGAGGTGGGTGTTCTCGATTTTTTAAAGATCATGTGGCAAAAAAAAGTTTGATTCGTCGACAATAATGTCAAAAGAAATCAACCATGCTCGCTTCTGCAGACGTGTGTTGTTCAGCCATTTCACACAGATAAAAAAAAGGCTGTGGTTTCTCGAGACACGCTGTTACAGCGAATGTGATGTTCAGTTGAAAGGTAATGAAGAGATTTTAATCGAGGAAAGGAAATATGATTGAAGACCCTTTAGATAGAGAGCATGAGTGTGATTTGCCGCGGCCGCATGAAGAGGTAGGCGAGTGGCTTCCAAATAGACAGTCAGCTATTTCGCCCCCGACGTTACCAAAAGTTCACTCCGACACTCGGGGCAATTGGCGAAGGTGCCAATATATAATTAGTCCTTTAGATATAGGCCTATTTCAGAATATTTTCACTGAGGAACTTTCGGATATGGTGATAGCCTATTGGTGAGGCACACAACGGTAGACATGCGGATTATAGCCGCGCGGCCACACATCCAGCTCAAAGTGGAGCCCCGTCTCAAAATAGGATGAAATTGCTCATCGGTCTCTGCATAACGTTTGGAGGAATAAAACGGCCATACTCGCCGATGGGAGAGCAAGTGGCTGTATCAGACAAATGTCCCCCGATTTATGGCAGAAATGACTGCCTAATAATTATAATAATAACCTAATGATTATTATGATTTAGTTATAGTCGGCTATTGTAGGCTAACAGTGGCAATAGCCTAATAGCCTATAATAAATAGCAGCATCAAGCATTATCCTGAAAGCACATGAAACTTTTTTCAATCATTTGATTATGAGATATGATTTTTTAAAGGAATATGTGTTAGTGTTAATGATGAATGAGCATAATCCCGTGAAAGCAGAGGATTTCACCTTTTAAATGCAATTTGTCCCATGTCCCTATGTGTTCCAGAGGCTGAGATATTGCTTTTTTCATAAGAGTTTCCAACCATTTTTTCTTATCTCAAACAACCCTCAGGCATTGGGGACCTTTTCTAAAAACTGGCTCAGGCGCCAATGGGTTAATGCTAAGTCACCAAATGTATTTTAAAGTACTGCACATCAACCTGAAATGCAGAGCTAATAGTGATGTTGACTTACGCAGATGTCACTTTGATGTCCATGTAGTGGTTGCCATCATAACGAACAGTCACCCCAAAGCTCATGCCCACTGTGTAATGTTTTCCAGACTTGTAGACAGAAACATCTGGAGTTGGATTCACAGGGAGGTTCACATTGGTCCCATTTATCTGTGAGACAAACAGAGAAAAGAGCAAGGAGACAAACAGATATGTTCATAAGAGGTTGAGATACTACACGATAGGAATGGGGAAATATTTGCAATGAAAACCTCAATATTGAACTGGACCATTTCTGTCAATTGTAGACATAGTAAATCCCCACACTATCTATTACACATGCAATGTACAGTATTTCTCACAAAGTTTTAGTAGTTCATAGCTTCTTCGGTTGTTTTAACCTTAAATTGGTCATTTTTTTAGGTTGAATGTTTATCCCCAAAAATATTTTATGTAGTTATAAAGAGTGTGAAAAGTGCTGATCATCTTACCCGGAAGATTCCTCCTTTAAGAATGGACAACGTCATGCCATGGACGTAGACATGCACTTCTGCCACATAGCTTACTCTGTCGTTGTTGTTTCGGTTCTCGTTGGTCGCGTGGACCTCGTAATGTGGCATGCTGGTCGTGTTGCAAGGTTTGGACATCAGGTAGGTGCAGGTGCCCATGAAGTCGTACTTCAACTCATCAAAAGTGGTGTAGTGGGGATCACCAGAGGCAACACAGGTGGAGGTGGCTGTGGATGGAGACGGTTTCAGTGACACAAACGATACAAGAATTTTGGATTTACTATTAACATGAGAGTGGCAAATTGTACCTTGAGGATGCTAAAAAAGAAAAGAGATCAACATCCAACTGCAGTGGACAAAACTTTCAGTGATCTTTGAAAAATACCTTTTGAATTATTTCTGCAGAATGAGTGTTTGAACAACAGCCGATACGTACTTATTGGATGGCACCCAAGAATTCCTCCCTGGACACCACACTGCTGCGAAGGCGGACATTCTCCACTATCACAGTTGACCGACGGAGGATTGCACGTGCACTTCAGGTCACAGTCTGCGGTATAGAACACCTCTCCAGGCTGATGACAGGAAAAATGGTCAGATTTTTTTTTTAAATGCATAGTTCATTTTTTCTATAATAGACAACATACTACGCTGTCATTTTCCATCTAGCACACATGCTACTTGGAGTAGAAGGAAACAAAACAAGCAAAGCGGTTTGTTCACCTCGTAGTATAGGCCATTGGTGTGCTGGCATCCACAGCTGTCTTCCTGAACACACTTGCCAGCGCTGAGGACGTAACCTTCGTCACACACACACCCCTCTGCACACGGTCCGATACACTGCGCAGGGGGAGGTGTGACGCAGGAGGGCTGGCAGGGTGGAGCACAGGACTCATAATGGCTGTTGGGAGGGCAGGTCAGGGCTTTGGGGAGAAAACAAAGAACGAGAGGGAGGTCAATAAGCAATATCAAACGTCTGAGCAATAAAGAATTTAGACATTTACTGAACATGGAATCTCCGTATAGATGGGGCTGGTGGTCAGACACTCACGACAGAATGTGGCGCTTCTCCAAGGCTCGATGGTGACTCCACGATCCTGGCACTCATTCACATAGGCCTCTATGGCCTCGCAAAGGGCAGATTCGAGTCCATCCAGTTCACACAGGTCAAACGTGCAGTCCTTGAAGAAGTTCTGGAAAGATCACAACATAAAATAAATAAATTAAATGCAAGTCACAAAGTATAGAATTAAAAAAATACAATTTATTCCAATTTCTCTGTCCATTTGCCAACTTTACAGTCTGCTTTGTGAAAAGGATCCTAACGTGGAGGCAACTCACGTCGGAATTGACGATGAGGTGGCACACAGCAAATGGACCGTTGGTGTTCTGAATGATTCCACAGAAGGCAGGAGCCTCGTACTTCTCCTCGTCCTCTGGAGTACAGCCAAGGAGAGGCACTTCTGGATTGTTGTCGCACCTAAATTATGTGGTAATTATGGAATATATTGGTTATAAAAACTGGGGATGTAAGCATGAATGCAAGGAACTGTGGTGACAAATTTTGAAGTAAATTTGGTGCTTGTATATTACTGCGTCTTACTTGGGGTCAGTGTTCCAGCTGTTGCCAAAGTCGTTTGGTGTAGTCACAAGCTCGCCAGTTGGAGTAAGGAAATCATTTCCGGGGTTGCCGTCATAATCTCCACAAAGACCACACACCTTCTCCTTGTAGCTGCACAAATATAAACAAGTCATAGTGAAGCAACACAGACTCAGAAAAGATCAGAGATGAACATAACACAAGTCTTTCAAAAGTTACAAATGGATGGTTTAGTGCTTTCTTTGGAAGCAGAGAAGGCTTTTGACCGGTTAGAATACTCGTGTTTATTGTATTGCCTGGATAAATTTGATTTGGGGGATGACTTTATAAGATAGGTCAGGGTCTTATATGATAAACCACAGGCGGCTATTCTAGCTAATGGCATTATGTCTGACAATGTTCCTGTATTTAGAGGAACTACACAGGGTTATTCCCTGCCCCCCCTGTTTGCCTTGGCCACAGAGCCATTGTCAAAGGCCATAAGAGCAACGCCTTCTATCCATGGTTTACAAATAGGCGAGTCAGACTATAATAAGTCTTTATGCATATGATGTTTTAATAGGCTATACCTTTCAAGACCTAACTCATCAATACTAATATTACTCACTGTTATTGACTCATTCAACAATTTTTCTGGTTATAAAATTAATCTCACAAAATCAGAAGCCATGCCAATTGGAAGTTTAAGCTCAGTTCCCAATATATTGCCTTATTTCCCCTTCAAATGGTCCCCAGCAGGCTTTACATATTTAGATACATTTATAACCCCTATATTCCAACAAATGTATAAAGCTAACGTCATCCCACTTTTTGAGAAAGTTAAACAACATCTGGAACGATGGAGTTCTTTGCCCATATCTCGGCTGGGACATTTGCAATGATCAAGATGAATATTTTGCCAAGGTTGTTGTATCCTATTCAAATGGTCCCTATTTTGTTTTCAAATGCAGTTGTGAAAAGACTAAATGGTTGGCTTAGTTAATTCATTGGGAGCAAACTAAAGCTAAAATATTGAAGATGCTACAACAAATTTGTCAAGGCCATGATGCAAAGTTGTGTTATTCAAAGCTTTTCTGAGTTTATTATGTCATAGTGAGCAAAAAATGAGAAATTTCAAGATCGGGCCTATATGGGAGGTTGTACCCTCTTTAAAAACAAAAGGAAAAAAGGAAACCGGTGGAGGTTGTAAATATTCATGTGGAAATTTGTGACACACACTAGAAACACACTGGACCCTTTTAGGATCATTATGTTATAAAGCTCAGAGTGTCTTAATGCTAAGTCACCAAATGTATTTTAAAGTACTGCACATCAACCTGAAATGCAGAGCTAATAGTGATGTTGACTTACGCAGATGTCACTTTGATGTCCATGTAGTGGTTGCCATCATAACGAACAGTCACCCCAAAGCTCATGCCCACTGTGTAATGTTTTCCAGACTTGTAGACAGAAACATCTGGAGCTGGATTCACAGGGACGTTCACATTGGTCCCATTTATCTGTGAGACAAACAGAGAAAAGAGCAAGAAGACAAACAGATATGTTCATAAGAGGTTGAGATACTACACGATAGGAATGGGGAAATTAATGCAATGAAAACCTCAATATCGAACTGGACAATTTCTGTCAATTGTAGACATAGTATAACCCCACACTATCTATTACACATGCAATGTACAATATTTCTCACACAATTTTAGCAGTTCATAGCTTCTTCAGTTGTTTTAACCTTAAATTGGTCATTTTTTTAGGTTGAATGTTTATCCCTAAAAAATATGTTATGTAGTTATAAAGAGTGTGAAAAGTGCTGATCATCTTACCCGGAAGATTCCTCCTTTAAGAATGGACAACGTCATGCCATGGACGTAGACATGCACTTCTGCCACATAGCTTACTCTGTCGTTATTGTTTCGGTTCTCGTTGGTCGCGTGGACCTCGTAATGTGGCATGCTGGTCGTGTTGCAAGGTTTGGACATCAGGTAGGTGCAGGTGCCCATGAAGTCGTACTTCAACTCATCAAAAGTGGTGTAGTGGGGATCACCAGAGGCAACACAGGTGGAGGTGGCTGTGGATGGAGACGGTTTCAGTGACACAAACGATACAAAAATTTTGGATTTACTATTAACGTGAGAGTGGCAAATTGTACCTTGAGGATGCTAAAAAAGACAAGAGATCAACATCCAACTGCAGTGGACAAAACTTTCAGTGATCTTTGAAAAATACCTTTTGAATTATTTCTGCAGAATGAGTGTTTGAACAACAGCCGATACGTACTTATTGGATGGCACCCAAGAATTCCTCCCTGGACACCACACTGCTGCGAAGGCGGACATTCTCCACTATCACAGTCGACCGACGGAGGATTGCACGTGCACTTCAGGTCACAGTCTGCGGTATAGAACACCTCTCCAGGCTGATGACAGGAAAAATGGTCAGATTTTTTTTTAAAATGCATAGTTCATTTTTTCTATAATAGACAACATACTACGCTGTCATTTTCCATCTAGCACACATGCTACTTGGAGTAGAAGGAAACAAAACAAGCAAAGCGGTTTGTTCACCTCGTAGTATAGGCCATTGGTGTGCTGGCATCCACAGCTGTCTTCCTGAACACACTTGCCAGCGCTGAGGACGTAACCTTCGTCACACACACACCCCTCTGCACACGGTCCGATACACTGCGCAGGGGGAGGTGTGACGCAGGAGGGCTGGCAGGGTGGAGCACAGGACTCATAATGGCTGTTGGGAGGGCAGGTCAGGGCTTTGGGGAGAAAACAAAGAACGAGAGGGAGGTCAATAAGCAATATCAAACGTCTGAGCAATAAAGAATTTAGACATTTACTGAACATGGAATCTCCGTATAGATGGGGCTGGTGGTCAGACACTCACGACAGAATGTGGCGCTTCTCCAAGGCTCGATGGTGACTCCACGATCCTGGCACTCATTCACATAGGCCTCTATGGCCTCGCAAAGGGCAGATTCGAGTCCATCCAGTTCACACAGGTCAAACGTGCAGTCCTTGAAGAAGTTCTGGAAAGATCACAACATAAAATAAATAAATTAAATGCAAGTCACAAAGTATAGAATTAAAAAAATACAATTTATTCCAAATTCGCTGTCCATTTGCCAATTTTGCAGTCTGCTTTGTGAAAAGGATCCTAACGTGGAGGCAACTCACGTCGGAATTGACGATGGAGTGGCACACAGCAAATGGACCGTTGGTGTTCTGAATGATTCCACAGAAGGCAGGAGCCTCGTACTTCTCCTCGTCCTCTGGAGTACAGCCAAGGAGAGGCACTTCTGGATTGTTGTCGCACCTAAATTATGTGGTAATTATGGAATATATTGGTTATGAAAACTGGGGATGTAAGCATGAATACAAGGAACTGTGGTGACAAATTTTGAAGTAAATTTGGTGCTTGCATATTACTGCACTTTACTTGGGGTCAGTGTTCCAGCTGTTGCCAAAGTCATTTGGTGTAGTCACAAGCTCGCCAGTTGGAGTAAGGAAATCATTTCCGGGGTTGCCGTCATAATCTCCACAAAGACCACACACCTTCTCCTTGTAGCTGCACAAATATAAACAAGTCAAAGTGAAGCAACACAGACTCAGGAAAGATCAGAGATGAACATAACACAAGTCTTTCAAAAGTTACAAATCGATGGTTTAATGCTTTCTTTGGAAGTAGAGAAGACTTTTGACCGGTTAGAATACTCTTGTTTATTGTATTGCCTGGATAAATTTGATTTGGGGGAGGACTTTATAAGATGGGTCAGGGTCTTATATGATAAACCACAGGCGGCTATTCTAGCTAATGGCATTATGTCTGACAATTTTCCTGTATTTAGAGGAACTACACAGGGTTATCCCCTGCCCCCCCTCCTGTTTGCCTTGGCCACAGAGCCATTGGCAAAGGCCATAAGAGCAACGTCTTCTATCCATGGTTTACAAATAGGCGAGTCAGACCATAAAATGAGTCTTTATGCAGATGATTTTTTAATATACCTTTCAAGACATAACTCATCAATACCAATATTACTCACTGTTATTGACTCATTCAGCAAATTTTCTGGTTATAAAATTAATCTCACAAAATCAGAAGCCATGCCACTTGGGAGTTTAAGCTCAGCTCCTAATATGCTGCCTTATTTCCCCTTCAAATGGTCCCCAGCAGGCTTTACATATTTAGGTACATTTATAACCCCTATATTCCAACAAATGTATAAAGCTAACTTCATCCCACTTTTAGAAAGTTAAACAAGATCTGGAACGATGGAGCTCTTTGCCCATACCTTGGCTGGGGCGTATTGCAATGATCAAGATGAATATTTTGCCAAGGTTGTTGTATCCTATTCAAATGGTCCCTATTTTGTTTTCAAATGCAGTTGTGAAAAGACTAAATGGTTGGCTTAGTTAATTCATTGGGAGCAAACTAAAGCTAAAATATTGAAGATGCTACAACAAATTTGTCAAAGCCATGATGCAAAGTTGTGTTAGCCAAAGCTTTTCTGAGTTTATCATGACATAGTGAGCAAAACATGAGTAATTTCAAGATCGGGCCTATATGGGAGGTTGTACCGTCTTTAAAACAAAAGGAAAAAAGGAAACCGGTGCAGGTTGTAAATTCATGAAGAAGTTTGTGACACACACTAGAAACACACTGGACCCTTTTAGGATCATTATGTTACAAAGCTCAGTGTCTTAATGCTAAGTCACCAAATGTATTTTAAAGTACTGTACATCAACCTGAAATGCAGAGCTAATAGTGATGTTGACTTACGCAGATGTCACTTTGATGTCCATGTAGTGGTTGCCATCATAACGAACAGTCACCCCAAAGCTCATGCCCACTGTGTAATGTTTTCCAGACTTGTAGACAGAAACATCTGGAGCTGGATTCACAGGGAGGTTCACATTGGTCCCATTTATCTGTGAGACAAACAGAGAAAAGAGCAAGAAGACAAACAGATATGTTCATAAGAGGTTGAGATACTACACGATAGGAATGGGGAAATATTTGCAATAAAAACCTCAATATCGAACTGGACCATTTCTGTCAATTGTAGACATAGTAAATCCCCACACTATCTATTACACATGCAATATACAGTTTTTCTCACAAAGTTTTAGTAGTTCATAACTTCTTCGGTTGTTTTAACCTTAAATTGGTCATTTTTTTAGGTTGAATGTTTATCCCCAAAAATATTTTATGTAGTTATAAAGAGTGTGAAAAGTGCTGATCATCTTACCCGGAAGATTCCTCCTTTAAGAATGGACAACGTCATGCCATGGACGTAGACATGCACTTCTGCCACATAGCTTACTCTGTCGTTGTTGTTTCGGTTCTCGTTGGTCGCGTGGACCTCGTAATGTGGCATGCTGGTCGTGTTGCAAGGTTTGGACATCAGGTAGGTGCAGGTGCCCATGAAGTCGTACTTCAACTCATCAAAAGTGGTGTAGTGGGGATCACCAGAGGCAACACAGGTGGAGGTGGCTGTGGATGGAGACGGTTTCAGTGACACAAACTATACAAGAATTTTGGATTTAGTATTACTGTGAGAGTGGCAAATTGTACCTTGAGGATGCTAAAAAAGACAAGAGATCAACATCCAACTGCAGTGGACAAAACTTTCAGTGATCTTTGAAAAATACCTTTTGAATTATTTCTGCAGAATGAGTGTTTGAACAACAGCCGATACGTACTTATTGGATGGCACCCAAGAATTCCTCCCTGGACACCACACTGCTGCGAAGGCGGACATTCTCCACTGTCACAGTCGACCGACGGAGGATTGCACGTGCACTTCAGGTCACAGTCTGCGGTATAGAACACCTCTCCAGGCTGATGACAGGAAAAATGGTCAGATTTTTTTTTTAAATGCATAGTTCATTTTTTCTATAATAGACAACATACTACGCTGTCATTTTCCATCTAGCACACATGCTACTTGGAGTAGAAGGAAACAAAACAAGCAAAGCGGTTTGTTCACCTCGTAGTATAGGCCATTGGTGTGCTGGCATCCACAGCTGTCTTCCTGAACACACTTGCCAGCACTGAGGACGTAACCTTCGTCACACACACACCCCTCTGCACACGGTCCGATACACTGCGCAGGGGGAGGTGTGACGCAGGAGGGCTGGCAGGGTGGAGCACAGGACTCATAATGGCTGTTGGGAGGGCAGGTCAGGGCTTTGGGGAGAAAACAAAGAACGAGAGGGAGGTCAATAAGCAATATCAAACGTCTGAGCAATAAAGAATTTAGACATTTACTGAACATGGAATCTCCGTATAGATGGGGCTGGTGGTCAGACACTCACGACAGAATGTGGCGCTTCTCCAAGGCTCGATGGTGACTCCACGATCCTGGCACTCATTCACATAGGCCTCTATGGCCTCGCAAAGGGCAGATTCGAGTCCATCCAGTTCACACAGGTCAAACGTGCAGTCCTTGAAGAAGTTCTGGAAAGATTACAACATAAAATAAATACATTAAATGCAAGTCACAAAGTATAGAATTAAAAAAATACAATTTATTCCAAATTCGCTGTCCATTTGCCAATTTTGCAGTCTGCTTTGTGAAAAGGATCCTAACGTGGAGGCAACTCACGTCGGAATTGACAATGGAGTGGCACACAGCAAATGGACCGTTGGTGTTCTGAATGATTCCACAGAAGGCAGGAGCCTCGTACTTCTCCTCGTCCTCTGGAGTACAGCCAAGGAGAGGCACTTCTGGATTGTTGTCGCACCTAAATTATGTGGTAATTATGGAATATATTGGTTATAAAAACTGGGGATGTAAGCATGAATGCAAGGAACTGTGGTGACAAATTTTGAAGTAAATTTGGTGCTTGTATATTACTGCGTCTTACTTGGGGTCAGTGTTCCAGCTGTTGCCAAAGTCGTTTGGTGTAGTCACAAGCTCGCCAGTTGGAGTAAGGAAATCATTTCCGGGGTTGCCGTCATAATCTCCACAAAGACCACACACCTTCTCCTTGTAGCTGCACAAATATAAACAAGTCATAGTGAAGCAACACAGACTCAGAAAAGATCAGAGATGAACATAACACAAGTCTTTCAAAAGTTACAAATGGATGGTTTAGTGCTTTCTTTGGAAGCAGAGAAGGCTTTTGACCGGTTAGAATACTCTTGTTTATTGTATTGCCTGGATAAATTTGATTTGGGGGATGACTTTATAAGATAGGTCAGGGTCTTATATGATAAACCACAGGCGGCTATTCTAGCTAATGACATTATGTCTGCCAATTTTCCTGTATTTAGAGGAACTACACAGTGTTATTCCCTGCCCCCCCCCCTGTTTGCCTTGGCCACAGAGCCATTGTCAAAGGCCATAAGAGCAATGCCTTCTATCCATGATTTACAAATAGGCGAGTCAGACTATAATAAGTCTTTATGCAGATGATGTTTTCATAGGCTATACTGCCCTACAATCTTAGAACGCAGTAACTCTGAAAACGGCAAACTGAGAAAAAAGGCTTCAAAGTTTTCCATATGGTGCGACAACTGTGTTGTCGGTAAATTGGTGGTGACACTTCCTGGTAATGCTTGTTTAGGATAGAAATTTAATGCACACAAAAAAAACCCCAAAAAAACAACATTTATGTGTCTTTTTGCCACAAAAAACAGAGTTACTGCGTTCTTGGCTGGTATTACTGCCACAAAATGGAGTTACTGCAGGAGTTACTGCGTTCTTAGCTTGTATTACTGTCTACTCCCAAACCAGTCCCATTGGAACGTGCAGCAGTAACTCGCCGACTTACTGCGTTTTTGTTTAACCTTTTTTGGGTCATTTTTGCACTTTCAAAATGAGTTTTCTCCAAAACGGGACGGTGTTGGACCACCATTTCTGGACACAAGACAAATGAGGTAGTTTAGAACCGATTTCCGATATAAAAAAAAAATCGACCATTTTGAGTTACTGTGTTCTAGTATTGCACGGCAGTATACCTTTCAAGACCGAACTCATCAATACTAATATTACTCACTGTTATTGACTCATTCAACAATTGTCCTGGTTATAAAAATTAATCTCACAAAATCAGAAGCCATGCCAATTGGAAGTTTAAGCTCAGTTCCCAATACATTGCCTTATTTCCCCTTCAAATGGGATGGAGTTCTTTGCCCATATCTCGGCTGGGGCATTTGCAATGATCAAGATGAATATTTTGTCAAGGTTGTTGTATCCTATTCAAATGGTCCCTATTTTGTTTTCAAATGCATTTGTGAAAAGACTAAATGGTTGGCTTAGTTAATTCATTGGGAGCAAACTAAAGCTAAAATATTGAAGATGCTACAACAAATTTGTCAAAGCCATGATGCAAAGTTGTGTTTTTCAAAGCTTTTCTGAGTTTATTATGTCATAGTGAGCAAAAAATGAGAAATTTCAAGATCGGGCCTATATGGGAGGTTGTACCCTCTTTAAAAACAAAAGGAAAAAAGGAAACCGGTGGAGGTTGTAAATATTCATGAAGAAATTTGTGACACACACTAGAAACACACTGGACCCTTTTAGGATCATTATGTTACAAAGCTCAGTGTCTTAATGCTAAGTCACCAAATGTATTTTAAAGTACTGCACATCAACCTGAAATGCAGAGCTAATGGTGATGTTGACTTACGCAGATGTCACTTTGATGTCCATGTAGTGGTTGCCATCATAACGAACAGTCACCCCAAAGCTCATGCCCACTGTGTAATGTTTTCCGGACTTGTAGACAGAAACATCTGGAGCTGGATTCACAGGGAGGTTCACATTGGTCCCATTTATCTGTGAGACAAACAGAGAAAAGAGCAAGAAGACAAACCGATATGTTCATAAGAGGTTGAGATACTACACGATAGGAATGGGCAAATATTTGCAATGAAAACCTCAATGTTGAACTGGACCATTTCTGTCAATTGTAGACATAGTATATCCCCACACTATCTATTACACATGCGATGTACAGAATTTCTCACAAAGTTTTAGTAGTTCATAGCTTCTTCGGTTGTTTTAACCTTAAATTGGTCATTTTTTTAGGTTGAATGTTTATCCCTAAAAATATTTTATGTAGTTATAAAGAGTGTGAAAAGTGCTGATCATCTTACCCGGAAGATTCCTCCTTTAAGAATGGACAACGTCATGCCATGGACGTAGACAAGCACTTCTGCCACATAGCTTACTCTGTCGTTGTTGTTTCGGTTCTCGTTGGTCGCGTGGACCTCGTAATGTGGCATGCTGGTGGTGTTGCAAGGTTTGGACATCAGGTAAGTGCAGGTGCCCATGAAGTCGTACTTCAACTCATCAAAAGTGGTGTAGTGGGGATCACCAGAGGCAACACAGGTGGAGGTGGCTGTGGATGGAGACGGTTTCAGTGACACAAACCATACAAGAATTTTGGATTTACTGTTAACGTGAGAGTGGCAAATTGTACCTTGAGGATGCTAAAAAAGACAAGAGATCAACATCCAACTGCAGTGGACAAAACTTTCAGTGATCCTTGAAAAATACCTTTTGAATTATTTCTGCAGAATGAGTGTTTGAACAACAGCCGATACGTACTTATTGGATGGCACCCAAGAATTCCTCCCTGGACACCACACTGCTGCGAAGGCGGACATTCTCCACTATCACAGTCGACCGACGGAGGATTGCACGTGCACTTCAGGTCACAGTCTGCGGTATAGAACACCTCTCCAGGCTGATGACAGGAAAAATGGTCAGATTTTTTTTTTAAATGCATAGTTCATTTTTTCTATAATAGACAACATACTACGCTGTCATTTTCCATCTAGCACACATGCTACTTGGAGTAGAAGGAAACAAAACAAGCAAAGCGGTTTGTTCACCTCGTAGTATAGGCCATTGGTGTGCTGGCATCCACAGCTGTCTTCCTGAACACACTTGCCAGCACTGAGGACGTAACCTTCGTCACACACACACCCCTCTGCACACGGTCCGATACACTGCGCAGGGGGAGGTGTGACGCAGGAGGGCTGGCAGGGTGGAGCACAGGACTCATAATGGCTGTTGGGAGGGCAGGTCAGGGCTTTGGGGAGAAAACAAAGAACGAGAGGGAGGTCAATAAGCAATATCAAACGTCTGAGCAATAAAGTATTTAGACATTTACTGAACATGGAATCTCCGTATAGATGGGGCTGGTGGTCAGACACTCACGACAGAATGTGGCGCTTCTCCAAGGCTCGATGGTGACTCCACGATCCTGGCACTCATTCACATAGGCCTCTATGGCCTCGCAAAGGGCAGATTCGAGTCCATCCAGTTCACACAGGTCAAACGTGCAGTCCTTGAAGAAGTTCTGGAAAGATCACAACATAAAATAAATACATTAAATGCAAGTCACAAAGTATAGAATTAAAAAAATACAATTTATTCCAAATTCCCTGTCCATTTGCCAATTTTGCAGTCTGCTTTGTGAAAAGGATCCTAACGTGGAGGCAACTCACGTCGGAATTGACAATGGAGTGGCACACAGCAAATGGACCGTTGGTGTTCTGAATGATTCCACAGAAGGCAGGAGCCTCGTACTTCTCCTCATCCTCTGGAGTACAGCCAAGGAGAGGCACTTCTGGATTGTTGTCGCACCTAAATTATGTGTAATTATGGAATATATTGGTTATAAAAACTGAGGATGTAAGCATGAATGCAAGGAACTGTGGTGACAAATTTTGAAGTAAATTTGGTGCTTGTATATTACTGCGTCTTACTTGGGGTCAGTGTTCCAGCTGTTGCCAAAGTCGTTTGGTGTAGTCACAAGCTCGCCAGTTGGAGTAAGGAAATCATTTCCGGGGTTGCCGTCATAATCTCCACAAAGACCACACACCTTCTCCTTGTAGCTGCACAAATATAAACAAGTCATAGTGAAGCAACACAGACTCAGAAAAGATCAGAGATGAACATAACACAAGTCTTTCAAAAGTTACAAATGGATGGTTTAGTGCTTTCTTTGGAAGCAGAGAAGGCTTTTGACCGGTTAGAATACTCTTGTTTATTGTATTGCCTGGATAAATTTGATTTGGGGGATGACTTTATAAGATAGGTCAGGGTCTTATATGATAAACCACAGGCGGCTATTCTAGCTAATGACATTATGTCTGCCAATTTTCCTGTATTTAGAGGAACTACACAGTGTTATTCCCTGCCCCCCCCCCTGTTTGCCTTGGCCAGAGAGCCATTGTCAAAGGCCATAAGAGCAACGCCTTCTATCCATGATTTACAAATAGGCGAGTCAGACTATAATAAGTCTTTATGCAGATGATGTTTTCATAGGCTATACTGCCCTACAATCTTAGAACGCAGTAACTCTGAAAACGGCAAACTGAGAAAAAAGGCTTCAAAGTTTTCCATATGGTGCGACAACTGTGTTGTCGGTAAATTGGTGGTGACACTTCCTGGTAATGCTTGTTTAGGATAGAAATTTAATGCACACAAAAAAACCCCCCAAAAAAACAACATTTATGTGTCTTTTTGCCACAAAAAACAGAGTTACTGCGTTCTTGGCTGGTATTACTGCCACAAAATGGAGTTACTGCAGGAGTTACTGCGTTCTTAGCTTGTATTACTGTCTACTCCCAAACCAGTCCCATTGGAACGTGCAGCAGTAACTCGCCGACTTACTGCGTTTTTGTTTAACCTTTTTTGGGTCATTTTTGCACTTTCAAAATGAGTTTTCTCCAAAACGGGACGGTGTTGGACCACCATTTTTGGACACAAGACAAATGAGGTAGTTTAGAACCGATTTCCGATATTAAAAAAAATTCGACCATTTTGAGTTACTGCGTTCTAGTATTGCACGGCAGTATGCCTTTCAAGACCGAACTCATCAATACTAATATTACTCACTGTTATTGACTCATTCAACAATTGTTCTGGTTATAAAATTAATCTCACAAAATCAGAAGCCATGCCAATTGGAAGTTTAAGCTCAGTTCCCAATACATTGCTTTATTTCCCCTTCAAATGGGATGGAGTTCTTTGCCCATATCTCGGCTGGGGCATTTGCAATGATCAAGATGAATATTTTGTCAAGGTTGTTGTATCCTATTCAAATGGTCCCTATTTTGTTTTCAAATGCAGTTGTGAAAAGACTAAATGGTTGGCTTAGTTAATTCATTGGGAGCAAACTAAAGCTAAAATATTGAAGATGCTACAACAAATTTGTCAAAGCCATGATGCAAAGTTGTGTTATTCAAAGCTTTTCTGAGTTTATTATGTCATAGTGAGCAAAAAATGAGTAATTTCAAGATCGGGCCTATATGGGAGGTTGTACCCTCTTTAAAAACAAAAGGAAAAAAGGAAACCGGTGGAGGTTGTAAATATTCATGAAGAAATTTGTGACACACACTAGAAACACACTGGACCCTTTTAGGATCATTATGTTACAAAGCTCAGTGTCTTAATGCTAAGTCACCAAATGTATTTTAAAGTACTGCACATCAACCTGAAATGCAGAGCTAATGGTGATGTTGACTTACGCAGATGTCACTTTGATGTCCATGTAGTGGTTGCCATCATAACGAACAGTCACCCCAAAGCTCATGCCCACTGTGTAATGTTTTCCGGACTTGTAGACAGAAACATCTGGAGCTGGATTCACAGGGAGGTTCACATTGGTCCCATTTATCTGTGAGACAAACAGAGAAAAGAGCAAGAAGACAAACCGATATGTTCATAAGAGGTTGAGATACTACACGATAGGAATGGGCAAATATTTGCAATGAAAACCTCAATGTTGAACTGGACCATTTCTGTCAATTGTAGACATAGTATATCCCCACACTATCTATTACACATGCAATGTACAGAATTTCTCACAAAGTTTTAGTAGTTCATAGCTTCTTCGGTTGTTTTAACCTTAAATTGGTCATTTTTTAGGTTGAATGTTTATCCCTAAAAATATTTTATGTAGTTATAAAGAGTGTGAAAAGTGCTGATCATCTTACCCGGAAGATTCCTCCTTTAAGAATGGACAACGTCATGCCATGGACGTAGACAAGCACTTCTGCCACATAGCTTACTCTGTCGTTGTTGTTTCGGTTCTCGTTGGTCGCGTGGACCTCGTAATGTGGCATGCTGGTGGTGTTGCAAGGTTTGGACATCAGGTAAGTGCAGGTGCCCATGAAGTCGTACTTCAACTCATCAAAAGTGGTGTAGTGGGGATCACCAGAGGCAACACAGGTGGAGGTGGCTGTGGATGGAGACGGTTTCAGTGACACAAACCATACAAGAATTTTGGATTTACTGTTAACGTGAGAGTGGCAAATTGTACCTTGAGGATGCTAAAAAAGACAAGAGATCAACATCCAACTGCAGTGGACAAAACTTTCAGTGATCCTTGAAAAATACCTTTTGAATTATTTCTGCAGAATGAGTGTTTGAACAACAGCCGATACGTACTTATTGGATGGCACCCAAGAATTCCTCCCTGGACACCACACTGCTGCGAAGGCGGACATTCTCCACTATCACAGTCGACCGACGGAGGATTGCACGTGCACTTCAGGTCACAGTCTGCGGTATAGAACACCTCTCCAGGCTGATGACAGGAAAAATGGTCAGATTTTTTTTTAAATGCATAGTTCATTTTTTCTATAATAGACAACATACTACGCTGTCATTTTCCATCTAGCACACATGCTACTTGGAGTAGAAGGAAACAAAACAAGCAAAGCGGTTTGTTCACCTCGTAGTATAGGCCATTGGTGTGCTGGCATCCACAGCTGTCTTCCTGAACACACTTGCCAGCACTGAGGACGTAACCTTCGTCACACACACATCCCTCTGCACACGGTCCGATACACTGCGCAGGGGGAGGTGTGACGCAGGAGTGCTGGCAGGGTGGAGCACAGGACTCATAATGACTGTTGGGAGGGCAGGTCAGGGCTTTGGGGAGAAAACAAAGAACGAGAGGGAGGTCAATAAGCAATATCAAACGTCTGAGCAATAAAGTATTTAGACATTTACTGAACATGGAATCTCCGTATAGATGGGGCTGGTGGTCAGACACTCACGACAGAATGTGGCGCTTCTCCAAGGCTCGATGGTGACTCCACGATCCTGGCACTCATTCACATAGGCCTCTATGGCCTCGCAAAGGGCAGATTCGAGTCCATCCAGTTCACACAGGTCAAACGTGCAGTCCTTGAAGAAGTTCTGGAAAGATCACAACATAAAATAAATACATTAAATGCAAGTCACAAAGTATAGAATTAAAAAAATACAATTTATTCCAAATTCCCTGTCCATTTGCCAATTTTGCAGTCTGCTTTGTGAAAAGGATCCTAACGTGGAGGCAACTCACGTCGGAATTGACAATGGAGTGGCACACAGCAAATGGACCGTTGGTGTTCTGAATGATTCCACAGAAGGCAGGAGCCTCGTACTTCTCCTCGTCCTCTGGAGTACAGCCAAGGAGAGGCACTTCTGGATTGTTGTCGCACCTAAATTATGTGGTAATTATGGAATATATTGGTTATAAAAACTGGGGATGTAAGCATGAATGCAAGGAACTGTGGTGACAAATTTTGAAGTAAATTTGGTGCTTGTATATTACTGCGTCTTACTTGGGGTCAGTGTTCCAGCTGTTGCCAAAGTCGTTTGGTGTAGGCACAAGCTCGCCAGTTGGAGTAAGGAAATCATTTCCGGGGTTGCCGTCATAATCTCCACAAAGACCACACACCTTCTCCTTGTAGCTGCACAAATATAAACAAGTCATAGTGAAGCAACACAGACTCAGAAAAGATCAGAGATGAACATAACACAAGTCTTTCAAAAGTTACAAATGGATGGTTTAGTGCTTTCTTTGGAAGCAGAGAAGGCTTTTGACCGGTTAGAATACTCTTGTTTATTGTATTGCCTGGATAAATTTGATTTGGGGGATGACTTTATAAGATAGGTCAGGGTCTTATATGATAAACCACAGGCGGCTATTCTAGCTAATGACATTATGTCTGCCAATTTTCCTGTATTTAGAGGAACTACACAGTGTTATTCCCTGCCCCCCCCCCTGTTTGCCTTGGCCACAGAGCCATTGTCAAAGGCCATAAGAGCAACGCCTTCTATCCATGATTTACAAATAGGCGAGTCAGACTATAGTAAGTCTTTATGCAGATGATGTTTTCATAGGCTATACCTTTCAAGACCGAACTCATCAATACTAATATTACTCACTGTTATTGACTCATTCAACTATTTTTCTGGTTATAAAATTAATCTCACAAAATCAGAAGCCATGCCAATTGGAAGTTTAAGCTCAGTTCCCAATACATTGCCTCATTTCCCCTTCAAATGGGATGGAGTTCTTTGCCCATATCTCGGCAGGGGCATTTGCAATGATCAAGATGAATATTTTGTCAAGGTTGTTGTATCCTATTCAAATGGTCCCTATTTTGTTTTCAAATGCAGTTGTGAAAAGACTAAATGGTTGGCTTAGTTAATTCATTGGGAGCAAACTAAAGCTAAAATATTGAAGATGCTACAACAAATTTGTCAAAGCCATGATGCAAAGTTGTGTTATTCAAAGCTTTTCTGAGTTTATTATGTCATAGTGAGCAAAAAATGAGTAATTTCAAGATCGGGCCTATATGGGAGGTTGTACCGTCTTTAACGCACAGAGGTCTAATTGCCCTTGAGAGGGCAATTTGACATGTCTCCAAAAACAAATCTGTAACTCTGTGAGTTTTTGTCATTGAAACATATAAGTTACACCATTAGAAACCTCAGACCTTCCAGATTTCAAATATATATATATATTAAATAAATTATATAGCTGGCCCCATTTAAAGAAAGTGAAAAAAAATCTTCGCATATTCTGTACTCTCTGCCTGTAGCAGCCACACCTATAGCTATTCACATGTAAAGTATCAGTGCTTGAGTGGCTATTCAGAGGTGACAACACGCCCCTTTCAGCTAGGGTAAACACAGCCATGCTGCCAGTGTTAATTTCGTCAGCTTTTTTTGATTTAGTCTTAGTCTTAGTCACAATGACGAAAAACAATTTTAGTCTTAGTCATATTTTAGTCATTGGCTTCCCAATTTAGTCTTAGTCTTAGTCAAAATGACGAAAATCAATTTTAGTCATAGTCAAATTTTAGTCATTTTAGTCATTTTCGTCAACATTTCAAATTTTAGTCATTTTAGTCATTTTAGTCAACATTTCAAATTTTAGTCATTTTAGTCAATATTGTGGTGTAAAATAAATAACCTACAATGGCTATTGTTATTTCACTACTAATATAGCCTATTGCAGCAAATATTCACCTTGTTACTTGGTCATTTTCCACCAAAACCCAAATCAGTCATTTCAACATCATACAGCAAAAGAGCATCACACACACACACACTTCCAGGTGCAGGCTTCTCTCTCTCTCTCTCTCTGTCTCTCTCTCTCTCTCTCTCTCTCTCTCTCTCTGTCTCTCTCTCTCTCTCTCTCTCTCTCTCTCTCTCTCTCTCTCTCTCTCTCTCTCTCTCTCTCTCTCTCGTGCATTAGAAGCTGCTGCATAGGCTACAATTTGATTTTGAGTTTGATCACGGAGGAAGCTATCTTCTTCACCTGACCGCGTGACAAAGCCTGCAGATTGCCGGCAGTGGGAAGACCAGACATCCCAAGTCTGCATGAAGTCCAAGAAGTCTCCCTGATAGTGGCTTCCCGATGACCACGAGTCAGATAAAATATTGCTGATGTTAGACTATGGAAGTTAGCGGTTTTTGTTTTCAATTGGCAATGCGAGCAGAGAACGATAATGACTCGTGCGGTATGCGTGGAGGCTTAAATAGATTGTGCGAGCACACTTCGTATGCCATGCAGAAGTCCCAGGAAAAATAGTTAGGCAGGGGTACGCAGACTGGACGATAGAAAGGACATGCACATACAAATATTTAAACACGAATGCTGTTTTGTTTGTCGGGGGTGTCGAGGCTCGATAAGCATGACCCTGAAAAGAGTTTTTGGAACTTAGGAAGACGCTGCAGACGCATGGAGATGCTGTCGACTTCCTCGGGTCTTTTAGCGTTGCTCTCGACGAGAACAAGTTCAAATCTCAAAGTTTCAAATCTCAACAGTTTTAAACTCAGCGATCGCCCATCCATTGATTCTTTTCAAAACTAGGCTACAGTAGCCGTGCCTCTGTTTAGACAGGCCAACTTTCCCCCTGCTGGCGCGCGCTCCCGCGGTGACTGATTTAAATCAATTCACAAATCCGACCTTCATGATTTGCTTGCGAACTGCCTACACATTTGGTTAAACAACAAATATAGCAAACATTACAAAAAAAGAACAAACAACGAACGCCGGGTTAAGACAGCCTAAGTGAAAAGGAGAATAGTGGAAGCTCGAGGAGGTTTAGAATGACAGTATCAGAGGAGGATTGGCGCAACTGTCATTACTGCAGAAACACGTCTTCGTCATGGACAAGAGGGTTGTTGAAGATGTTTCAAAATTAACACTTCCCTCAACGTCGGCTATTTTCTCTCTTTCTCTGGGAATGTTTTAGGACCTAAACTCAACTTAATGGACTCACTGAACTACTAGGCTACAGAACTACTGACTGAGCCGCCAGCTGCCAGCAGAGACAAGCCAGGCAACACAGCGTGAGCGCGCAATCACCTATGAAGTTCAAGACACTTAGGCCTATATTACAATTACAAATTACAAATTAATTATAAATAATTACATTTTTTAATGTCCATTCGTCCATGGCTTGTAAATTTCGTCTCGTCTTAGTCTCCTTGACGAATTTTTTTTTAAATTTTCGTCATATTTTTATTAGCTGGAGGCATTTTTTATTTCGTCATCGTCTCGTCATCGTCAAGGGAAAAAGGGGCGTTGACGAAATATTTTCGTCATCGTCGTGGTTGACGAAATTAACACTGCATGCTGCTCACTTGGCCACAGCACAAAGAGAGTGACAGGGGGGTGTGCTGTCAGAGCACATGGAGATTGACAGGGGGGTGTGGGCCATTAGAGTTTTTTCACACCTATCTCATTAGTATTCAAATGAGACAGGCAGTGGCCTGACATCATGTTTCTTTTTTGCATTTTGTATGAAAACAACAAAACATTTCTAAATGCCCTTTTTACTTTTATGCAGCCAACACGTTTGTTTACAAGATTCAAACTTCAAAAGTCTTGGCTAGATATATTTATTGTGTGTTTTCTTGCACTTTTTGAAGACCTCTGAAACCTGTTTTTTTGTACAGTTGTGTTTATACTCAATTTAAATAAAACATGTTTGTATGACATCCAATTTTCTTTCAGATTATTTATTGTCAGGCTTTTCAGAATACAACCATATATTTCACTTTTGCATAGATGCTTACTGTTAGTTGAAAATACTTGAAAATGTCAGGGTGGTGCAAGCAGCCTAAAAGCCTCTGAAAGGAGTTAGACCTCAGAGGGTTAAAACAAAAGGAAAAAAGGAAACCGGTGCAGGTTGTAAATTCATGAAGAAGTTTGTGACACACACTAGCAAGGATGGATCACTGAACGGGCCTACCAGGCCCAGGCCCAGGGGCCCAAGAGCCCGGGGGCCCTGGGGGGGCACTGAGGCCCAGGCCTCCGCGCAGAAATTTTGAATAACCTACTGCTACTGGGCCCCTGAAGTCATGGAACACTGGTTATGTTATGTAATATGAGTCATTATTATACGGCACTCTAGAATGGTGCAAGAGCTCCCATTCACTTTCAATGGGCGGACCCAACGTTCTGTGGTCACTACTTTTCTGTAATGCCCACCTAATAATACCCGCTGCCAATGGCAACGAGTTTGTTCACTTCAGAGATCACTCCGCAAGTAGATCGGTCATATCTTCACTGATATGGCTTGCCTTCTGATTTTTAGCAGTATGGCAGCAGCGCGATTAACGCACGCTGCTGGTGGCCCACTGATGCTCCGGTAACCAACCACTTCTCAAACGTCTCAAGACGAATTGCAACAACACTAGAAGTCTCATTCAGCGATTCATTTTAACAGTTATGTCATCCTGACGAAGTTAATACAAAAAGCCCGAGTGGTAGCCCATCAGGATTCATCAGCAACATCTCATGTCCAAGTGTTGCCGTTTCAAGAAAGCAAACTGTCACTGTCCGCCGGCCGCTGTCGTGGCATCTTTTATTAACACTAGTATTTTTTTTTATTATTATTTTTTTTAACAAGTGAGGAGTTCGTTGACAGTTTCCTTAAGGGTGTAGCCTGTAGGGTAGAAGTTGCCTCCTTCAGTCAACCATCCGGCGCACAGTTCTCTGCCTGTAGCAGGATCGATAATGATGGTCAGGGCGCACAGCAGTGCTTGGGTTGCTATGCTTTTTTTCTGGAATACTGCCGCCGATTAGATAGAAATATTCCTGTTATGAAGATATCGCGCAGTGAACGAGGCAGCCTGCAAACAGTTTGAAGCGCAACGTGGCTGTAACAAGTTAGAAAGTAGCCAAACTCTGTTGCTTGGTAACCTTTTTAAATTATGAGCGTTCCACGAACTATCTTTCTTTGCGCACGCTATTAAAATGGCAATAAACATGTTATTTTAAACTACTGGTTAACTATTTATGCTTTCTAATGTTGGTAAAAGCCGTATAATAAGCGGGATAATGTATTGTCCACACGTGACTATCGGAAAATATTTCCCTTCGAAGCGTCGGGGGGTGTTATTCGCCTCGTCGGGAAAATATTTTCCTATAGTCACGTGTGGACAATACATTATCCCTTACATAAAGCCCTTATGCCATATGCCACATGCTTTGTCATTCATTTATGACGGAGGAGATCAAATAGTATAGTGCGTCATAGGGCCCTGAACCCTCTTTCATGGCCCTTGAATAATGTTACATGAGCCCCCCCTGACACATGGGATATTTACTCATCTATTTGAAGGGGCCCCTTTAATGTTGTATAGGCTATGTTATGTAGGGCCTGAGGATCCGAATAATGTCGTTGCAGGGCCCGACAAATGGCTTGCATTTGCTGTACCGGTACCTGGTATCTGACAGGGCCCCTGTAGACCTATTGGCTTATATTATGAGGGGTCCTGGGGATAAGAATGGGCCCCTGAAACATATGTTGGCGGAACCCGTACGTGGTATCTGACAGGACCCCTATATTGGCTTATATTATGAGGGGCCCTGGGGATAAGAATGGGCCCCTGAAACATATGTTGACCGAACCGGTACCTGGTATCTGACAGGGCCCCTATATTGGCTTATATTATGAGGGGCCCTGGGGGTAAGAACGGGCCCCTGAAACTGTTGGCTGAACCGGAACCTGGTATCTGGCAGGGCCCCTATATTGTCTTATATTATGAGGGGCCCTGGGGATCAGAATGGGCCCCTGAATAATGTCATTGCAGGGCCCCTGAATCATTGGTTATATAATTATTACATACTTGCATATTTTGTATGGCAATGGTTTTGAAACATAACAAACAGCCCTGTCTGATCAACAAGTAGGCCTAATTGAGTCATCATGTGTGTGCCAGGCCAGCTTATTTTTTTTATTCTTCATATTCGCTGAGATCATCCCCTCATTTAAAGTGTTATTTTATTTGGTAATGCAATATCTACAGGGCTCTAAATTAACAACAGCCAACCGGCCATATATTGATGAAATTTCAGCTTGGCTGGTAGAAGAGACAACCTTACTAGCCACATTGGGCCATTAGTAAATGTGTGTTTGGCTAGTCAAATTAACATGTAACCACTTTGGCTGGTGATGAAAAAAAGTAGATTTAGCGTCCTGTCTATATAGCACTGGGAGAATGCAATTGATACTGACAGAGAACGAAGACCAAACCCATGAATCATTGATTGTCATACCGGGGAACCTAGGACCCAGGGGACATAGGACCAGGAACAGCTACCACACTCCCGATTGGCTGCGATGCAGAAGGAAACGTTATTTCCGAAAATGTTTGAGCAGCTTTCAGCAGTGGTAAAATAGCCGAAAGATTTTACAATAGACACGCAATTTCCGAAACCTATAGAATTGAAAAACAAATTCGAACGGCAGAGTTAGCAAGTTAGTAAGTCATTTTGAAATAACTTTACATTACATTACATTACATTGCATTTGGCAGACGCTTTATAACCAAAGCGACTTTCAAAAGAGGACATAATCAAGCCAACATCACAAGCAAATACAAAGTGCACAGGAGATATACAGAACAACAAGTGCAGTTGCAAAGAGGGGTTAGTTGTTATTTTATTTTATTTTTTTTTTTTTTTTAATATAAAGAGTAAATAACGAGTACACACACACACACAAACACACACTCACAAACTAAACTAAACTAAACATCATGTCAGGAGTCTGCCCTGGGGCAAGGCCAGTTCAAGCATTAGTCTAGTAGATTCTCTCGAAAGAGGAATGTCTTTAGTTGTTTCTTGAAAGCTGCAAGAGATGTGCTCAGTCTTGCTGCCTCTGGGAGACTGTTCCACCACTTGGGTACCACAACGGAGAACAATCTTGACTGGGAGTACCTAGAGCGACTGGATGGCAGAGCCAGACGGCTTGTGTTGGATGAGCGCAGTTCTCTTCCAGTAACATAAGGCGTTAGTAGGTCCTTCAGATAAGCTGGGGCCGTTCCTGTGATGGTTTTGTAGGCAAGGGTCAATGCCTTGTGCTTGATCCGGGCGGCGGTCGGTAACCAGTGCAACTCAATAAATAGAGGAGTAACATGGGTCCTTTTGGGTTGATTGAAAATCAACCGTGCCGCCGCATTCTGGATCATCTGCAGAGGCTTTAGCGCACAAGCAGGTAGACCTGTCATGAGTGAGTTGCAGTAGTCAACTCGGGACAGGACCGTGGCCTGGACCAGTCGTTGTGTAGAATATTGTGTCAGCACAGGTCTGATATTCCGTACGTTGGACATCTGGATTCGACAGGTCCGGGTGACCGAGTTGATGTAGTTGGAGCATGACAGCTCATCATCAATCATGACGCCGAGGTTTTTGGCGACTTTGTTTGGGGTCACGATGGTGGAGCCTATCTTGAGGTTGATGTTGTGACTGAGCGACTCTTTAGCTGGGATCATCAGGAGCTCTGTCTTGGTCAGGTTCAGCTGTAGGTGGTGGTCCTTCATCCATGTTGACAAGTCGGTGAGGCAGGCAGAGATGCGTTCCGAAACCGTGATGTCCTCTGGACGGAACGACAGGTACATCTGGGTGTCATCAGCATAGCAGTGGTAGGAGAACCCATGTGTTTGAATGACACGTCCCAGGGAGGAGGTGTATATTGCAAACAGAAGGGGTCCCAGCACTGATCCTTGGGGTACGCCTGTGAGAGGGTGTGAGTCGTAGACAGCTTCCCTTGCCATGACACACTGAAGGTGCGTCCAGAGAGGTAGGTTATTACCAGTGCTTAATTTGTAAATCACAAGGTACCGGAACGCAAAACACATATGACATCACAGCGACGATGAGTTGGACAGAGGTCCCGGAACGCACAGAAAAACTATTGTTACGCAAACGAATAAAAACGGGAAAAAGATAAATAGATGCAATTCCCTGCGTTTTATCGACATGGAGTCCCATGTCAGCTCATATTAAAGCTCATATTAAATGCTGTAATGACAACAACCAATATTTTTTGTTTGATCGCTAACTTTATGCTTAGTAGTTTCGTGCAGTGCATGGAAATTATGCTTTCCCCATGAGGTGAAAAGAAACCGAAGCGGTCTTCTACTAGTCTACCTATTGAAAGGACAGTGCATGGCTGTCCAATTCTTATCCTTTCCCGTATTCACACAACGTTGGCATAGGCCTATAAAACGTCAAATCCACGCTTTGTTGGCGACTTTGTTGCATATAATTTGGCTAATCTGCGATATACCACTTCACTGTTTCAAGGGCTCACGCACTGATGGTAAGCGAGCTGCGATTTTCAGGGCTCGCGCACTGATGGTAAGCGAGCGGCGACTTTCCCGGTAGACTTGGCTTTTCACACTGACTGTCTGCTCGCGCTGCGGTCCGGTTGACAATCCCTCCGACCAATGTTTTATTTGGAGCGTGTAGGCCCTATTTGAATGAAATATCACCTTGTCTTTGTCGTTTTCGTGCTCAAATTGACTTGTAAGCTACTGTCGGGTCTTGGGAGAGAAGGAAACGCGCGCACACACATGCTGAGCGCTCGCCAGCCGAGGAAGATCTCATCCTCTCACCCAGGCTGTCTTTTTCGCTAGGCTACATGACTGATCAATGCACCAAACGCAGCAGGTGCCACTAGAAATTAGTATGTCCAAAACCTTGTGTGCCGACCAAAATTTGATGAAAACTTTTAAACAATGTTTGGCACAGCCAGGCTTTCCATCTCATCCGCGCATGAACAAACAACGACAACAAAGAACATTTAGTCAGATAGTAGGGATGGAAATGTAGCATAGTAGATCTTAAATAGGCCTATATGGGACAAGCAGGCTATCAATTGTGCTTCCCCCACCAAAATAGCCACGCAAACGCTGGACTTCTCCTACTGCAATAAAGTGGGGAGGTCGCGACTTTCGTCTTGAATGTTGCTAAATTTTAACTTGGTCTCCTCCATGCTTGCATGCAGACAAGTCCCCATGAAGCACTTCAGAATCCTCTCCCTTTCACTCAAACAAACACACTCTCATACACTAGTTTTGTGAGATGGCTTTGTTTCCTGTGTGTCGCGACGATAAAAAACATTTCGATAGTTTTTTTTTCAGTCGGTGCGCGTTGCCTTCAGCTCTACCATATTGTAACGGTGCAGCCGACTGTAGGCTATTTTTAAGTTTTAAAGGTTATGAGTTGGATGTCAGGCAGCAATAAGACTGCCTTTGGTTTAGCCTTGTTACCTTTCCAAATATGAATAAAAAACACTGACCAACACATAAGAAATAACTCAGATCAACACAACGAATATATTTTCTTATTTTTAGTAGTGCACTTTGGCAAACCCTTGTTTGCAGACTTGCGCATTCTGTCTCAATTTGGAACAGAGCAGATCAGTGTCAGAAATGGTGATCTTCTCGGCGCACACACTTCATGGTTCCATTCTCGCTTGCTCACTGGGCTCGTGGTTGTTGCGATCCTGACAGTCTCAACCCCATTTTTAAAGCCTGCGCGGTGAGATGGGAAATGTAGCGAACATGGGATAATGCTGCGCTCACACCCCTGAGGAGGCAGAGATAGTCCCTTACAATATAGTAGCCTCTCTGTATTTTTTTTTTAAATTCATTCACGAGAGGTTCCGGATCAGCCATAATAAGTCCCGGAACACAGGGGGGTCAAAATTACGAGGTGGGGGATCCTGTTCCGGCATGATCCGGCTCAAATTAAGCACTGGTTATAACTGTAGACAAGTTTGAATAGGCGGCAGTCAGAGACACGCTAGCATTGGTGGATGATCGCTCTGTTATCATGCTTGGATTATTTATATATGGGATTTTCTATGTCAAAGACAACGTCAAAAAGTAAGAGATATTTTGAATTGCGCTTAAATTGAGTATGTTTGATGTACACCATGGCTTTACATTAGTCTATTTTTTGCATGGTTGAATGAAATGGGGTTGTTCCACAAACTTGAATTGATTCGTGGCCTGAGGTTGATGGTGTAGTTCTACAAGGCAGGCTGTCTCATGAAACAAAACCACATTGCATCCCAATGGAGCCTGCTACGTTTATTAGCATTAGCAGGCTGATTTACTTGAGTCAGTATAGTTGTATTTACAGTATATCACGAAAGTGAATACACCCCTCACAGTTTTGCAGATTTTTGAGTATATCTTTTCATAGGAAAGCATTACAGAAATGTAACTTTGACACAATTATTAGTGACCTTTTAACAACATATTTAACCACTTAAATTTCTTGTTCACTCAGAAAAAAACAAAATACAGCGGCTACACTCTCATTTTGTACTCTACCAGTGCATTTGAAGCAGCAGCTATGTCTTTTGTAGATAATGTATAAGTATGTATAACTTTTCAACAGGTTCTCAGCTTCATGATGGTATATCTCTGTTGTGGCAAACTGGCAATGGATGTTCTTGAGAGAGATGCACCACCATGAAGCTGAGAACCTGTTGAAGAGGTTTGAATCTGCAAGAACTATTCCAGGTACTCAAAAACTACACAGCTTCTGCCCATTGTCAATGGACATTAGGCCATTTTCCGCATTCAGAGAAGGAGTTGAAAGAGTGAGCTCAGTAAAGGAATGTGTTACATTTTCAAGCATCAAAGGGTATGTTGTAGCTGTATATGATGGCAACTGGTGGCTAGCATGTGTTGAGGAATGTATGCCGAGCACTGGAGAGGTGAAACTGAACTTCCTGCATCCTCATGGACAATCTCCATCCTTCACTTTTCCCTTCAGACCAGATAGACTTGTCATGGATCATCAGGATGTGCTTCTGGTAGTGGAACCTAACTGCAACGGGACGTACTTATACATTATTTACAAAAGACACAGCTGCTGCTTCAAATGTTTCTGCAACGGGACGTACTTATACATTATTTACACATTATTTACAAAAGACACAGCTGCTGCTTCAAATGTACTGGTAGAGTACAAAATGAGAGTGTAGCCATTGATTATCTCTTTAAAGTACGGTAAAGGGAAGATGACACAGGTACACAGAGAAGGAATGTTCAAACATTCACATATCATCATTTGGTGTGTATAAATGGACATCTGCCTTAGTTTCTGAAACCTGGGACCATGAAAACTGATCATTTTTGTTTTGTTTTTGTTTTGTTATGTGATGCTACTATGGTATTACCATATTATTAGTAAGTGTTCTGTATGATGCCATATTTGTGAGTCAAATTCTCTCTGAAATGAATAAAGAACCGAACACCAGCATTTGAGGTGTTGCTAATGACATTGCCGGCTACATTTGGACAAGGAACTGGCCATTTTAAAATATAGGTTTTTTAGATATTCAATTTTTAATTTTTCAATTTATCATAATTCATATTCTGAGAGTTGTTGTATTCCAAGCTGATTGTGTAATATGTAGAGCCAGAAAAGAGCTTTCAAACAATACCACAGGCATCTTTTTGTGACTAACACTGACTGATATAGTCAAGGCTGAATGTATAGTGTCCTACCCTAAAATGTGAACCTTTCCTAGTCTGTTTCTCCCTTAATATTAGTGTCAGATTCAAACCAATGCAGTTCTGGGGTGCTACCTTGCTACTAAAAAGGCACACCAAGTATGATTGAAATCCGGATCGGTCGGGTCCCAAAGTGTCTGATTTCACGTGAAATGACCCAAAGGATAATTGATGACCCACTTTTAGAAATGGCCAGTGTTTGAGCTCGAGAGAACTGACCAAGGGACCATTCCATCAACGGTGTTAACCCAAAATCCGAGTTCAAATCGGTAAACTGTGCTGTTTTTAGACAGAGATCCGTTCCATCAGTCTTGCTAACCTGAAACTCAGCTGAGTTGCCAAGGTAATTTATGCTCCAACTCAAACCTTGATAGCTCTCAGGTTTAACACCAGGCTAAATAAATCAGTGTTACAGAAAAAATGAACCTGTAGGAAACAGTGTCACAATCGTCCCATTCCGCTTACAGGGATTAAAGTTTTCCGTCGCTACGACGGAATTCCGTCAACTGGATTTTCGTTTGGACGGATTTCCGTCCGTATAATTTATGTCAATTAATTTACAATTTTTACTTTACAACTGAACTCAATTCGAGAGCACTCCTGGTCATGAGAAGGGGACGAGAGGTGTGTTTGGTGTAGGCCTACGGATGTAGTTAGGCTATACACTCCACCATTGGCGGTGTCAACACCGGCGGTGTGATACAACATTCACTCATCAGTAGCCTAGTTTTGGGTCATCCCCTGTTCTTCCGTGTTCCAAAAAAAAGTACACAAGCGGTCAACAATTCTGTGGCAGCGCAACGCGAGAGATTAAAAAAATAAATAGCCAAAATTGTTGCTGATGGCAGAAAAGAAAATAATTGTAATACAATGTATAAAGTGCAGTGACGTTTCCATATCATTGCACCTGCCGTGGCAGATATTTAGAAAAAAAAAAGAATAGTTTACTTCGACTGCGTATGATGTCCTTTTCATGAAGGGTTTGCCTTTTAAGCATTGTGACTCTTACTAGCATTATTCATAGCCCCAATGGGACGACTATGGCAGCTAACTAGGATAGCCTACCATGCGTTTCATCCTCAAAGTTTAGCGCGTTTGACTGGCTGCGTGTAGAGCTAGTTGTCTTTTTGACAACGGATAATTCACAGTCTCATCTGTACTCATAGCAGATTAACTTTGTTGTTGCCGATATATATATTCAAGAAATAAGTTAAAAATGGGTTGCATTTGGGTCACGGATAGGCTATCCCTGGCAGAGCCAATTTATGCCACGTCTTGTTCTGGGAAGCAGTGTTCTGATGGGTGGACTCATGGTCGATAAATGCCGTTTCGACGTTTGTTTCACTTTCAAGGCTGGTGTGACGCTATTTCTGCTAACTGGAATAGTGTGCAGCAGCAACAGTTGTGTGTGCGCTTGTTTTTGAGTGGCTCAACGTCTGTGCCCATCTGCTTTGACTATGCGTTTCGTTTGAGTTCAGTTAGCCTATTTGCGCACTGCGCACTCAGGACTGATGGGTGGGTGATTTGCCTTGATTCGAGTGGAAAGCTGCGCGACAAGCTTGGGAAAGTGTGTTACTTTTGTAAACGATAGACGTATGTCTGTGACTGTCGTGTCTGCTGCGTCCTGTCAGCTTGTAGAACACGTGCGCATAGGAAGAATCGGGGACGTTTTTTAAATCAATGGTAAGCGTCTGATTGGCACCGCACATCGAGAAGCCAAAAAGTAGCCAGTAGTTTTCAAAACGGTAGAACACAGAGGTAGACATACCGCACCTTGTTTGTAAACGTCAACAAGTTATTTGTAACAGGATGAATACTGAAAAAGGTCGAAGGGTGAAAAACATACAAATAATTAAAGCTAGTTTTCTCCCTCTGATTGCTATGATCAGGGCTTTTTAAATGTCAGAAATACAACTGCAAGCAATGCGCACCAGTGCTTTCACCAGAACAGTGTTTGCCCATTCTAATGTGAAAGACAAAATATAGCCTACTACTACAACAAAAAACCCCATAATGGGATCACTCACTGTATCAACACATTGCAATTCCAAGTCAATAATTCTGTGAGATCAGCTACCATTTTGAAGCAGCATTCATTGTGAATCCATTCTGCATGATGTTGTGAACAATTCATAAACAATGGGTAGAAATAAGAGGAAATAACCAAAACATGCCCCAAATTTCAGTTCAATCTTTGCAGTCTGATATAGTATCCATTATCCCTCCATTCTCGGCCAGTTCTAGTCAATCTGGTGAGCGGCCTAGGCCTGCCCGCCCTCTTTCCTTTTTTTGTATTTAGAAATTGGCATCTGTAAACATAGCATTGTAGGCCTACATCTGATTGAGCACATCTGATCTAGTACCTACAGGTACACTCATACTGAGTCTATATAGGTCTACTGAGTGTATAATGAATATTCATTGTTCATGTGAAGTGTAAAGATTTATGTTGGTTGAAGTTCTGATTTTGTGGCACTTTTTGGTATTACTGGCGCCCTCAAGACATAGGCCTATTCTGCTCTAGGCGACTGCCCCGTCTGCCTATGCCGCTGGCTCTGGCACCATTCCTTGCATGTATGTTTCGTCATGAGGGCAGAGCCTGGCTACATTGGTTTTCGTAGGGTTACGGAGTGATACTCGATCGGGTGCCTAACCGGTAAAAAAGTTCAGTCAGATTACTTTTTTTTGCTTTAATCCCTGCACTTAATTCCCGCCATCATTTTATGAGATAAAAGCGAACCCATCTCTTTATTCAAATATTATATAGTGCGATAGTGCCAGTAAAATGCCAGTATTGCCAGTACAATAATTACCATTGTCTTTCATTTTGGGGGATTTCTGATAATTAGCACATCTAAAAAACTTTTATTGTCTTGATAAGAATAACATGATATTGAACAATTCCTTTCACGGAGACAAAGACGTGAATGGCACAGTGGGCAGGCGCGCTGCGCTTGTGATAGCGCCGGGTTCAAGTCTTGCATGGCGACATGTAATAAATGAAAACTTCATAACATACATTTGCCTATTCTCTCCTTTGATGTCGCTTTGTGGCTGGCTTCATTCTCTATCGAGCAATAGGCCTAGGCCTACAGTTAAATGTAGACTTTTTGGCCTACATTTTACAGCATAGGCAATCAAAAAACATCGTCACAACCCTTGCAGATGCCGACGCTTGGAGTTTGCATTCATTGCAATGATTCAGCAAATGCTCTCTGACTAACGTTTTACCTATGCTTTATTTTATCCTAAAACAAATTCTTCTGAAAGAGAAAATTCAATACTAGATAGCATTTTATTTTTACGCATTGAAATGATGACACTCCAGGTTCGGACGAGATTCTTTCTTTCAATATTCAAGATTAAAAAAGCTTTATTGTCTAATATGTTGCCATACTAGAAACTTGTCTTGATTACTGCATCATGAAATGTCATTACGCATGGTGGGGATTATGAAATGACATTGCGCATGGTGGGGATTGAACACGGGCCTCTCAATCAGGGTCCCGTTGTGTTACCGCTCACCTACAGATGCTCGCTTCGCATCGCTTCATTTGACAAGGCATGCACGGGTCTACAACATGATCGCATTTTCGGCAATCGTTGATGGGGACTTCCCCTGTACAACGTGCTCCAGCGCAGCGCCAGCTTTGATGAGTACGGCTGAAGTGAACCTCGCCAAGGCGCAGCTGATCTCCAGTGGTGGAACAGCGTCAGCCTCAAGTTTAAGCTGCCGTTATTTGAAACTCGGCTTTTGATTCCGCGCCAATGATGGAATGGTCGCCAGGACCTGCTGCTATCTGCTTTTAAAAAAGCCTGCATACCTCTGCCTCCTCAAGGACAAAAATGAGGACTGGGGAAGAAGGGGATAGTATTGCATTGTATTGTATCTATTATTGTATTGTATCTATTATTATAGATTTGTTGTAGTATCGTATTAGTGTTTGTAATGAATGTATGGTTTAGATAAGGTTAAAAAACGGGTGGAATCAGAATCAGCAAACTGATTTTGAAAATGTAATATTATGACCATTTCAGCATTTCATGGCTCTTGTATTGTTTTTCAGGATCTGATGGAGAGTTTAGACAGTCTGCTTTGTGGCGACAGTTCTGCAAGTCTGAAGAGCTTGTGCCTGAAGTTACTGCTGTGTCTAGTGACCGTGAGTACACTTTTGGCTTTGTCTGCACCAGAAATGTCACATGCATAGGACAAAGACATTCTAACTTTGAGAGCATTATGCGGTGGGAAGTGAAAATGTTGTATTACCTTGACATTTTGTGTGCACATGCAATGCGTTAAACTCAAAAAGAATGTCTCCACAGTATGGATAAACTATGTTTAATACAACATCTGTTGAACAACATAAAAGGGCGTGTGTGGACTCAGACTGTATGTGAACTGATGTGAGGCTGATTGCTGTGCTCAAGTGGTTGCTATGTGTTTGCTGCAATGTGCAAAAATGTGGCTATAGGTCCTGCTGGTTGACTTCTTTTTTTTTTTTCTTCAGGTAACCGATAACATCAGTCAAAACACCATTCTTGAATATGTGATGATAAACAGCATATTTGAAGCCATTTTACAGGTAGGACGTCTTGTACTTTTGTTGATTTTTTCCCCCTCGAGTTCAAAACTACTTAGCAGCCTATATAATGTCATCAGGCAGGTCCTCTTTAAAAAAAACTTGGCCAGAGATCACTCTGATTAATACTTTTTTGTTTTTTATTGTTTTGCGAATATAGGGTGGAATTCTCCCGTTGTCACTTTTTGTCACGCGCTTTTATCTTGCGCACATTCTCCCCCCTAAAAAAATACCACACCCCTCGTGCGAAAAACACGAGCATGAGGTGGGGGCTGAATCTTTGCCAAGTTCATCAGTTGTGGTTCCCTAGAAAGCATGGAACATGGAAAGCCTTGGCAGTCCATGGAAAACCCACACCAAACTTTAACTTTGAATTTCAAACCACGTGCGAAAACTTCTTGTGGGGTCCCATCTTAAATTCTAACCTCCTCTGCTTTTCACAACCACAAGGCAAGTACGGGAGGTTAGATAAAAAGATGAAGTCGTGATGTGCCTCGATCCGAGGCGAAATGCCACATATATGCTCTAACATGTGCCTGTGTACGTTCTGTTGTGAGCTTCACTAAATATTTGTGCGTCTTTTACAAAAACAGATAGGACTAACCTGTACCTCCAATAGCCCGATTAGGCGTTGTATTCCGGGGATCATCCCATTGAAAACTGAAAGCGTACATGGACATATGCACTATAATAAATCACACATTTTGAGGAGTTGCAATAAAAAGCCTCACTTTCACGTGGCTACACCATAATTAAAATGGTGAAGGTTGTTTTTGAATAGGCCTGTGTTGCCTGGCTGCAGACGACTGGAACAGTATTATGGTGTGACGTGCCTTGTCCTCTTGTGCAAGGTGCAACGAGGTTGATGTTTTGGTTGCAGAAAAATGATATGCAAGTTGTCTTATATAGGGACATGCCCTGGGCAGCAAAATGCGACCCAAGAAGACATCAAATGCAATGTTACATGTGGCCTCATAGTGGCGCTTGACCTTACTACAGCCCTTTGATGTGCGTAAAGAAGAAGGCGCATAAGTGGACAGGAGAATGCGCTTAAGATTCATTTACATGCTCCACCTGGAGCACGCAGCTGGTGAAATCCCTCGCAAATCACACAATTTAGTCAGTGCGGAGTCGCTGTTGCGCTTTTTTTTTCACTTATGCACCATTTTTTTTCACTTACACGGGTGGTAGAATACAGCCCATAATGACTAGTTTTTAAATGCAGTGCGTCTGCAGTGCGTCTTCTTCAGAGCCAAATTGTATCACTGCACAGTCATAAATATGAGCATCGTCTTTCTTGCCAGATTCTGTCTGATGTGTCAAGTCGATCACAACATGGCTACGATGCTGTTGTCCTGCTGGCCCTGTTGGTCAACTATAGGAAGTATGAGGTAAGTGAAGTACATGCATACAGTTGCCTACCATTCTTATTTTTTTTAGTTGTTATTTATTGTTTATAGTGTAATATCACCACACATCATGGTTTCACAACACTTCTAAAACAAAAAAATAATAATGAAATAGTAATGAATGTAACACAACAAAACTGACGGGGTAATCTGTAAAATAAAACTGATGGGGAAATCAATCAACAACATGTAAGTATACATTAAATTACTTATGGAGAAGCCCACCTTGAGCTTCAGTTGCAATGTAATCCAGAAGTAGTTTCAAGACATCGTCAACAATTTAGTAATGCTCTTACTAAAAAACCTAGAGAAAATGGATAACTACCTATTGATCATTACCCTTGTGGTTTGCCATTAAACTCTAGCAATTATTTACTCACTTAATAAGCTACTACTACTACTACTTTCTTGCAAGTGTAGTCAGGAATTGATACTTACTTGTGACTTGCAATTTAGTGACTTGGTCCATCTGTACAACTTGGCACCCATATTAGACCTTTAAAAATGTCTCATATGACAAAGCCGTCACAATAAAGGCTTTAACTTTTTCAAAAGGAGAGTGCCTTGGATTTTCTTCAGTTTTGTATTTTTATGATAACTTGGTTCTACTTCCTTGTCTTCAGACCGCCAGACGGCGTTTCTTACTGTGTGAATATCCTTGCGCTAGCCGCATCTTTGCCGAGAGTTTATATCAAAGTTGTCACCTCGTGACCGATGACGTGGCTCAAGTCTATAAATAGCCATGCCCACGTCAAACCTCGCTTTTCGCTTTCTCGCGCTTGCAGAGAGAACTTGTCCAGCCGTAATTAGGCGGACGCTGATTTACTCACGGAATAATTTTGAATGACTGAATCGAATTGAAGTACTAAGGATACATCTTAAGGATTAACTTCTACACGAAACAGTTCACAGTAAGTTAAACGTGCTGCAGACCCCCTACACCGGTCGAGCACAGACAACGGCTAGTGAAGCTAGCATCAGTGTGCTAAAGTGTCACGAAACACCCGACACCGTGTGCACAAATCATATTGTACATACAAGCACCCAGTCCCCGGTGCAGTATTATTATCTGGTACATTTACTACGCATGATAAAGCGACCCATTTGGTAAGTATTTGATTTAACGGAACAGGATTCGCCTCCCCGGATGCTATTGCACTCCGAACAGCTAACTAGCACGCTACCCTTGCCCCGGTGCAAGCTAGAAATTGGCGCCCGTACCAGACGACTTTGCTACGGTTTAATAACTGCGCTCACGCCCCAGACGCAGATAAAACCGAATGAACAAAAGATAGAATTGCCCGACCCCGCATTTCATATCGCCACACAATACGAATAATAATAATAAAAAGGCATTGGTATGGTGCACCTTATGTGGCACAACCCATGATGAACCCCCC